>NW_027397088.1:22239733-22292514 GCF_003265705.2 Callorhinus ursinus
AAATGTCTGTTCATGTCTTCTGCCCATTTCTTGATTGGATTATTTGTTCTTTGGGTGTTGAGTTTGATAAGTTCTTTATAGATTTTGGATACTAGCCCTTTATCTGATATGTCATTTGCAAATATTTTCTCCCATTCTGTCGGTTGTCTTTTGGTTTTGTGGACTGTTTCTTTTGCTGTGCAAAAGCTTTTTATCTTGATGAAATCCCAATAATTCATTTTTGCCCTGGCTTCCCGTGCCTGTGGTGATGTTTCTAGGAAGAAGTTCCTGCGGCTGAGGTCGAAGAGGTTGCTCCCTGTGTTCTCCTTTAGGATTTAGATGGACTCCTGTCTCACGTTTAGGTCTTTCAACCATTTGGAGTCTATTTTTGTGTGTGGTGTAAGGAAATGGTCCAGTTTCATTCTTCTGCATGTGGCTGTCCAATTTTCCCAACACCATTTGTTGAAGAGACTGTCTTTTTTCCACTGGACATTCTTTCCTGCTTTGTCAAAGATAAGTTGACCATAGAGTTGAGGGTACATTTCCGGGCTCTCGATTCTGTTCCATTGATCTATGTGTCTGTTTTTGTGCCAGTACCATACTGTCTTGATGATGACAGCTTTGTAATAGAGCTGGAAGTCCGGAATTGTGATGCCGCCAGCTTTGCTTTTCTTTTTCAATATTCCTCTGGCTATTCGGGGTCTCTTCTGGGTCCATACAAATTTTAGGATTATTTGTTCCATTTCTTTGAAAAAAGTGGATGGTATTTTGATGGGGATTGCATTGAATGTGTAGATTGCTCTAGGTAGCATTGACATCTTCACAATGTTGGTTCTCCTAATCCATGAGCATGGAACGTTTTTCCATTTCTTTGTGTCTTCTTCAATTTCTTTCCTGAGTATTTTATAGTTTTCTGAGTACAGATCCTTTGCTTCTTTGGTTAAATTTATTCCTAGGTATCTTTTGGTTTTGGGTGCAATTGTGAATGGGATCGACTCCTTGATTTCTCTCTCTTCTGTCTTGTTGTTGGTGTATAGGAATGCCACTGATTTCTGTGCATTGATTTTATAGCCTGCTACTTGACTGAATTCCTGTATGAGTTCTAGCAGTTTTGGGGTGGAGTCTTTTGGGTTTTCCACATAAAGTATCATATCATCTGCAAAGAGTGAGAGTTTGACTTCCTCTTTGCCGATTTGGATGCCTTTGATTTCTTTTTGTTGTCTGATTGCTGTGGCTAGGACATCTAATACTATGTTGAATAGCAGTGGTGAGAGTGGACATCCCTGCCGCGTTCCTGACCTTAGGGGAAAAGCTCTCAGCTTTTCCCCATTGAGAATGATATTCGCTGTAGATTTTTCGTAGATGGCTTTTATGATATTGAGGTATGTACCCTCTATCCCTATACTCTGAAGAGTTTTGATCAAGAAAGGATGCTGTACTTTGTCAAATGCTTTTTCTGCATCTATTGAGAGGATCATATGATTCTTGTTCTTCTTTTGTTAATGTATTGTATCACGTTGATTGATTTGCGGATGTTGAACCAGCCATGCAGCCCAGGGATAAATCCCACTTGGTCGTGGTGAATAATCCTTTTAATGTACTGTTGGATCCTATTGGCTAGTATTTTGGTGAGAATTTTTGCATCCATGTTCATCAAGGATATTGGTCTGTAATTCTCCTTTTTGATGGGGTCTTTGTCTGATTTTGGGATCAACGTAATGGTGGCCTCATAAAATGAATTTGGAAGTTTTCCTTCCATTTCTATTTTTTGGAACAGTTTCAGGAGAATAGGTATTAATTCTTCTTTAAATGTGTGATAGAATTCCCCTGGGAAGCCATCTGGCCCTGGGCTTTTGTTTCTTGGGAGATTTTTGATGACTGCTTCAATTTCCTTAGTGGTTATAGGTCTGTTCAGGTTTTCTATTTCTTCCTGGTTCAGTTTTGGTAGTTGATACATCTCTAGGAATGCACCCATTTCCTCCAGGTTATCTAATTTGCTGCCATAGAGTTGCTCATAATATGTTCTTATAATTGTTTGTATTTCTTTGGTGTCGGTTGTGATCTCTCCTCTTTCATTCATGATTTTGTAGATTTGGGTCATTTCTCTTTTCTTTTGGATCAGTCTGGCCAGGGGTTTATCAATCTTGTTAATTCTTTCAAAGAACCAGCTCCTAGTTTCGTTGATCTATTCTACTGTTCTTTTGGTTTCTAGTTCATTGATTTCTGCTCTGATCTTTATGATTTCTCTTCTCCTGCTGGGTTTAGGCTTTATTTGCTGTTCTTTCTCCAGCTCCTTTAAGTATGGGTTAGATTGTGTATTTGAGACCTTTCTTGTTTCTTGAAAAGGCTTTTATTGCTATATACTTTCCTTTTAGGACCGCCTTTGCTGTATCCCAAAGATTTTGAACAGTTGTGTTTTCATTTTCATTGGTTTCCATGAATTTTTTTTAAATTCTTTTTTAATTTCCTGGTTGACCCCATTCATTCTTTAGTAGGATGCTCTTTAGCCTCCATGTATTTGAGTTCTTTCCGACTTTCCTCTTGAGATTGAGTTCTAGATTCAAAGCATTTTGGTCTGAAAATATGCAGGAATAATCCCAATCTTTTGGTACTGGTTGAGATCTGATTTGTGACCTAGGATGTGATCAATTCTGGAGAATGTTCCATGGGCACTAGAGAAGAATGTGTATTCCGTTCCCCTGGGATGGAATGTTCTGAATATGTCTGTGAAGTCCAGGTGGTCCAGTGTGTCATTTAAAGTCTTTATTTCCTTGTTGATCTTTTGCTTAGATGATCTGTCCATTTCAGTCAGGGGGGTGTTAAAGTCCCCCGCTATTATTGTATTGTTGTCAATGTGTTTCTTCGCTTTTGTTATTAATTGCCTTATATAATTGGCTGCTACCATATTAGGGGCATAGATATTTACAATTGTTAGATCCTCTTGTAGGATAGACCCTTTAAGTAGGATATAGTGTCCTTCTTCATCTCTTATTACAGTCTTTGTTTTAAAATCTAATTTGTCTGATATAAGAATTGCCACCCCAGCTTTCTTTTGGTGTCCATTAGCATGGTAAATTTTTTTCCACCTCCTCACTTTCAATCTGGGGGTGTCTTTGGGTCTAAAATGAGTCTCTTGCAGACAGCATATTGATGGGTCTTGTTTTTTAATCCAATCTGATAGCCTGTGTCTTTTGATTGGGGCATTGAGCCCATTTACATTCAGGGTAACTATTGAAAGATATGAATTTAGTGCCACTGTATTGCTTGTAAGGTGACTGTGACTGTATATTATCTGTGTTCCTTTCTGATCTATGCTGCTTTTAGGCTCTCTCTTTGCTTAGAGGACCCCTTTCAATATTTCTTGTAGGGCTGGTCTCGTTTTTGCAAATTCCTTTAGTTTTTGTTTGTCCTGGAAGCTTTTTACCTCTCCTTCTATTTTCAATGACAGCCTTGCTGGATATAGTATTCTTGGCTGCATATTTTTCTCGTTTAGTGCTCTGAAGATATCTTGCCAGTCCTTTCTGGCCTGCCAGGTCTCTGTGGATAGGTCTGTTGCCAATCTAATGTTTTTACCATTGTAGGTTACATATCTCTTCTCCCGAGCTGCTGTCAGGATTTTCTCTTTGTCTCTGAGACTCGTAAGTTTTACTATTAGATGTCGGGGTGTTGACCTGTTATTATTGATTTTGAGAGGGGTTCTCTGTGCCTCCTGGATTTTAATGCCTGTTTCCTTCCCCACATTAGGGAAGTTCTCTGCTATTATTTGCTCCAATATACCTTCTGCCCCTCTCTCTCTTTCTTCTTCTTCTGGGATCCCAATTATTCTAATGTTGTTTCATCTTATCGTATCGCTCATCTCTCGAATTCTGCCCTCGTGATCCTGTAGTTGTTTCTCTCTCTTTTTCTCAGCCTCTTTATTTTCCATCATTTGGTCTTCTATATCGCTGATTCCCTCTTCTGCCTCATTTATCCTAGCAGTTAGAGCCCCCATTTTTTATTGTACCTCATTAGTAGCCTTTTTGATTTCGACTTGGTTAGATTTAATTCTTTTATTTCTCCAGAAAGGGTTTCTCTAATAACTTCCACGGTTTTTTCAAGCCCAGCTAGTATCTTTAAAGTCATGATTCTGGACTCTAGGTCCGACATCGTACTAATGTCCATATTGAGTAGGTCCCTGGCAAATGGTACTACCTCTTGTTCTTTTTGCTGAGGTGATTTTTTCGTCTTGTCATTTTGTCTAGAGGAGAATAGATGAATGAGAGAACAAAATGCTAACAGGTTAACAACGTCCCCAGCAAATATACTCTACGCAAATCAGAAAAGACCTGATACCAGGGGAGAAGAAAGGGAAAGAAAGAAAAAAGAAAGAGAAAAAAGAAAAAGGAAAAGAAAAAGATAAAAACAAAAAAAACAGAACAAAACAAATAAAAACAGAATATGATCAAATATGATCAGACTAGTGTATAGATCAGTGCCACACACTAGATTTCGGACGTATTTTGGTCTGTTAGAAGACAGTGCCTCCTAAAATTTTAAAGGAAGAAAGACTTATATATGTACAAAATAAGGGTTGATACAATGAAGGGATGGAGGATGACTGTAAAGATAAAAACTATGAAAGATTTTATAAAAGGAATTGATAAGAAGTTGTTTGAAAAAAGAAAGAAGAAGATTAAAAAACAAAGAAGAAAAGAAAAAAAGAAAAGGGAGAGAATGTGATCAGGCAGGAGACTAGAACAAAGCCATACACTAGTGATTTAGGGTATATTTTGATCTGTTAGAAGCAACTGTATATCAAAATTTTAAAGAGAGAAGAACTTATATATATATGCCAAAAATAAGGGTAATTACTCTGAAGGGATAAAATATGACTCTAAAACATGAAAAATAATTTTTTTTAAAAAAAGGGATTGATAAGATGTTGGTTGAAAAAGGGAAAAAGAAAAATTCAAAAAAGAAAAAAACAGTTAAAAAAATCAACTTCAAAAAACTAATGAATCGGTAAAAAAGCCATGAATTCTATGTGCAGTATTCCCCTAGCGCTGGAGTTCTCCCGTTCTCCTTGATCGGTAAACTTGGTCTTGGCTTGCTGGCTGTTCGTGCTGATCTTCTGGGGGCGGGGCCTGTTGCCGTGGTTCCCAAATGTCTTTGCTGGAGGCGGAATTGCCCCGCCCTTGTCGGTCCGGGCTAAGCAAGCTGCTCGGGTTTGCTCTCAGGAGCTTTTGTTCCCTGCAAGCTCTTGGCACAGCTTTGGAGGACCAGGGTGAAAATGGTGGCCTCCCAATCTCCACCCGGAGGAGCCGAGAACTTGGGGCCCCGCTCCTCAGTGCGCCCCCAGAGAAAAGCAGTCACTCCGGTCTCCCAGGTCTCCGGCCGCACTCCGCGCTCACCCGGCCTGTGACCGAGGGTTTCTATGTCTGGCACCCGACCCCGTGTGGAGCCTCCAAACCCAGCAGATCCCTGCGGTGCACTCCCGCGCCGCTCCTCCCGGGGGAGGAAGGGGAGTCTCCCCGGCTCTGCCGCCTGTTGGGTCCCTGCTGGAGGCGCAGTGGCCCGACTGGGCCGCGGATCACAGTTCACGGCAACCCCGAGCTGAGAGCTCGCGCCTCGGCTCCGTCTCTGCAGCCGGCTTCCCCGCTCCGATACCTGGGAGCTCTGCCGCACTCAGGCACCCCTGGTCTTTCTGTGACCCCGAGGGTCCTGAGACCCCACTGTCCCGCGAGGGTTCCACCCCCCGCTTAGCCACTGGAGCGACGTCCCTCCTCGGAGCCGACTTCTAAAAGGTCCGATTTTGTGCTCCGCGGCTCTAGCACTTGCCAGAAGCGGCCGACGGAGGCCCCCTCTCCCACCGTCTATCTTCCTGAATATCGCCTCGGATTCACTTCTCCGCACGTCCTACCTTCTAGAAAGTGGTCGCTTTTCTGTTCAGAGAGTTGTTGCTACTCTCTTCTTTGATCTCCTGTTGAGTTCGTAGGTGTTCGGAATGGTTTCATCCTTATTCAGCTGAATTCCTGAGACCAGACGAAATCCAGGTCTGCTACTCCTCCGCCATCTTGCTCCCCACCCTAGAATTTATTTTCATTCATACCCACTCTCAGCTGTAAATACTACATGGGAACTTCTTCCTGGACACACCTTTCTGTCTTAGTCTATACAGATTTGGACTTGCTTGGAGCTTTTGTTTTCTTAGATCTTTTTTTTTTTAATCTGTGTTGGATAATCTTTTTATGCTGTGCCTTCCTTTGAAGTGCTTGCATATCAGTCTCTTGATTTATGCTTCTATTCTATACAAGTTGCAATTTCCTGTAAAGATTAAGATAACACTTGTCTGATCTGCCATAGGTGTTCCCTCTATAGTTAAATAGGAATATTTCACCTCGCTCTATTTTTTTCTTGCTGTTCTTAGAGCAAGTGCATTCTCTTAAATGGTCAAATAATTCACATGAATAAAAGGAAAATACTTGACCTCATTTAAATTTTAGCCATAGGATTCCAGATGGTCACAATTATTGCTGTGGATCATTTTGCCTTAGAACTTTTTTTCACAAAAGGTTTATCGAACCCAGATTTGTCATCAACTTTCATGAAAATCATACGTTTTTGCTATCTGAAACATTTGGTCTATTTTCAAGCCAAAAGTCTGGTTCACTGTAGATATTTTTATTTATGTAAATTATTTGGATTATTATTTGATGCATATTTTCATAATGAAATATAGAAATTTCACCTGATTTTGATAATATTAAGTTATCACCTGATAAATCAAGTCAGACAATTTTAAATTGATTTAAATCTTCTAATCATTCTCTTAGGCATCCTCTTGCTATTACCTCAAAATATCTACATTAACAAGTAAAACTTGTATTAATTACTACTAAATGCTAAAAAAGTGTTCTAAAGCATTAATTTCTTGTCAGCCAAACCCTTGTCTAATCTTCTTTTCAGCTAAAACAAGCTACCCTAGAACAGGGGCTTGTCTTAATGACCATAAGACTCCAAGTAACTGGAATATCTTTCATCATGCAATCAGCATTAGTAAAAGTTTGTAGAAACACATCTTAGCCTCCCCCACAAGAAAACAGAAACAAAAACAAAAGCAAATCAATTTTGGAAAGGTCTTAAGAGGTCTATTTACTGAAAGGTTTATCATAAAATTTCATTTCTATTTTTACTATACAAATTAGATTAAGTTGATGGGGTAGTGGAATGAGAATGGTGATATTTTAGATAGGTTCATATTGTCAAGTAATGGAACTAATGTCATATATATATGTATATGTATATACATATATTGCTTGGGATGGGAGGGTCAGTTTGTGCTCTATTCAATAAAAATATAATTTTTTTTAAATTTTGCAATTGGTCTGAAAATTTTGACCTGGTTGACTGAATATGTATGGTAATAGGTTAAGGTGAAAGCACAATTAAGCATCTCCTTTGTGAATAATGATGGATGTTTTTTATCATAGCCCTTTGTGTCCCCAGAGGGTCATATTCATGAAATTAACAGAAAACCTCATAAGCCTCATTAATTCCTTTCTCTATTCCTTCTTAGCTGAATGAACTTAACCAACTTACATGACCTCTTTGTAGATCTGCTAAAAAATGAATAAGTAAGATGATCTTAAATGAATTTGATTTAATACACAACAAATGTGGACATGCCAACATACTCCATGGAAATAAATGCTCTAGTCAATTCGCATTCAACAAACATTTGTTGTAAAGGATATAATTAAAAATTCTCCCAGTGAACTTCTCTCCCGTGTTCTTAAATGCATTCTCACTATGCATATATATTTAAGTTCCATGTCTGAGTAAGACATCAAGAATTGATGTCTCTATATCATACAAAAGATATAAACATTTTACTGGACATTTATCTGGTCCTTATTTCATGTAAAACCAAGCTTCTACTACTAACTTCTGGCCATATTTTTTCTTTGTTAGGGAAAGCCGAAAAAGATTGAATTTGCACATTAAGATAATATAATTAAGGATAATGAAGTTACTATAGGATCATTATTCAAGCAGAATCACTCCAAATAGATTGAAAAAGGAAATGAGTACAGGAAAAAAAATGAGAACAATAACTGTGAGTCAAAGGGCATCATCTAATATGTTCTATCAGTATTCACATGGAGTTCCCACTATAACATTTTTACCTTTAGTTCAATGTTTTGATTTACTTTTGCACAAAAAGTTCCCAAAAATCTATATATCCCTTCCCACTAATTTGAAGATAATTCTACACATTGTCTTGGAATATCGTGTCTGGGCTGGTAGGATTTGCACAAGAAATGCCAGAATAAAAGCCTCCTTTGTTAGTGTCTTCAACAACTTTAAAAGTGGGCTTTGACATTGCACCCCTTGTCCCAGGAAAACTATGAGCCATGCTGTAAGGAAGACATAGTGAGGCAGATTCATGTGTCTGTGTGTGAGAGGAAGCTTTTTTTTTAAATTATTATTAATAAACAGGCCTTTAGTCTCCAGGGTCCATTTCCCCAGCAGTCAATTCACTTAGAAAAATAAAATGTCATTTAATTGGCAGGAAAATTGCCTAAATTTTGTGTGACAAACTCAAAGAAATACATTCTGTAGACAGAAAAAGGAAAGAGAAAAGGATATAAATTAAATGTTAATTATGAAGATGATTAAAATGTAATAATATACAAAATTCATCTAGCTTCTTAGTAATTGGCACAAAATTATATAAATTTGGGATATGTAATCACAATCAAACTAATATTATAAACTTAAAAAAATAAATTGCTTAAAATTGATGCTTAGGTTCCATTGTGTTGACAGCTATCTACTAAATCTGTAGAGAACGCTAATTTGATAGGAATGACTTGCATTTAAAAGTCAGTTCAGATTTTAGGTTAATTGGCATCCACTTAACTTGTGAAGTCTACCTTGTTAAATATAAATTTTTTAAAAATTAGTGCCAATAGAAGTGAGAAAACCATTTGACACAAGGCAGCAATTAACTATATAAAACCAAAATTCAAGAATCTAGAAGTTGGTAAAAATGCAAACTCCTTTATTTGCCCTTGAATTTACAAATCAATCATATGTCAAAATGAAATGTAGGGGAAAAAATTAAATGTAAGAAAATAACCTGCCAAACAGTATAAGAGAGATATCAGAAAATCCAGAATAAATGCAAGTGCAAGGATTAAAACAGAAAATAAGGAAATAAATGATGAAAAAAAGGCCAGGTACTCTCAAAAAGTTTTCTACCTCTTTGTAGCCTGCTTTAATACTTGAATTTATTATTGCTTAACATCCGTAAAGATTCTTTCATCTTTTATCTAACATGCTTTTGTTAATATTAAGTTACATTACCTAGTCAAGTATATTCTAATCTAGAGGATGATGTTTAGTGAAAAGCTCTAGTGCCTATGTTTTATAATAACCCATCTCTTCTCTTTCTCTTTATTTTCTGGGTCTTTTATATTTCAACCCCACATATGTTCATTCACAGACTCTTGTATTTAAAGCACTGAAGTGGTTACTGGAGATATCTATCTCCTAAATCTAATATCTATATGGCTATGGATGGGAGTGTTTAACACTTACTGGAGGACATCTCCTGTTGATAATTTCTCAAGAACAAATAAGGACAAATGCAAGCAAATCCAAATGGGGAGAGATGATCTAGAGCCAAGAATGTCAGGGACCTTGGCAGAGGGTATCAAGGGAGGACAGAATAGCAAAATATTGAGTGCAGGTGGAGTTTTGAAGTCCAAAAGTGATAGGGTTTTAATTGATTTTGGTGTGTCTTAGTGCCATGATGTTGAAAAAGGTTAAAGAATTTGTGAAAAGGACAGATCTAAAGGAGTCAGACAAAGATTTCTATCCCTTAAGGAACTCTTAATGAATGATAGACTTGTGATCACCCTCATCTTGTTTAGCAGACTCTTTTATTGTTATTATTATTATTTTAGAGAGGGAAAGAGAGAGGTGGGAAGGCACAGAAGGAGAGATAGAGAGAGAATCTCAAGCAGACTCCCCGTTGACTCCCCAATGCAGGGCTCGATCTCACGACACTGAGATCATGACCTGAGCCAAAATCAAGAGTCAGAGGCTTAACCGACTGAGCCACCCAGGCACTCCTTGCTTAGCAGACTCTTAAGAGTGTAAGTTCAAGATTCAGTCTATGTGAATACAGATCCTAGCCCTGCAACTTGCTCTGTTTGAATTTGTGCAAATTACTGCAGTTTTCTGCCCTCAGTTTGCTCTTATTTAAAATGGGAAAATGGTAATTGAGAGCCTGGGAGCATGAAGAAACACCTGGTCTGGTGAAGGAAAAATGAGAACACAACTCTGAAAACACAATTTCAACTAGAGAGGGCTCAAAGAATGCATGCATTAAATAATAATATCAAAACATAAGGAGCACAGAGGAAAGCACAAGACTTAATATTAACATCTCTGCAATTTCCCAGATTTAAACAAAAAATACACCTACAAAAGAAAGAGAATAAAGTATAAGAAACTTCATCAGCAGCTTGACAACATGGCAGGTGGCAGGGTATGGTGGCAGGGTGTCACCTTAATGTGCAGAGGAAGAATTATTTTCAATTAAAATTCTATACCCAGCTAAAATGGGTCAAATGTATTCTTACATATGCAATGACTCCTCATGTACCTTTTTATAAGAAGTATATTACGGATTACTTTCTAGAAGAATAAGAGTAGAAGGCAAAAAATAGAAATCCATAGAGAAAGAAATGGTATAGGGAAAAGCAAGCAAATCATAATTTAATCAATCAAAAAATGTCTATGGGAGGTGGTGGAGCAGGGGAGGAAAAGTTTAAAAAAAGGAAATGCAGAACTCAAGGGCAGATATAATATACATTTATATATCTTTTATATAAAAACTATATAATTAGAGCAATATAAGAATAAAAGATGTTTAATAAAATTTAATACCCATTTTTGATAAAAAAATTTTTTTATCAATCTAGGAAAATAATAGAAATTCCTTAATCTGATATAGGACATCTCCCAACAACTGTAGTTCACATGGCTTATAATAATGAGGAATGGTAGAAACATTCCCTTTAAAGTGATTACAAAGGCAGTAAAGCCCAGAATCACCTAGGCAATAAAGCCCAGAATCATCTTTTTTAAGAAATAGCCAATAAAAAACAAAGAAAAAGAACTACAAGTATTAAAAAAAAATAACAACTTTTTATTATTCACTGGTGATTTGACTATGTATTTAAAAAAAGAATATACAGACAGATTATTAGAATTAATAAGAATGGCATAGCAGGCAAGGCCACAAAAGAGGCAATACAAGGGAAAAAGAGACAATACACACATGAAGTAGGAAATCTTAACTCACTTCTTTCAGTGCATGCCCGATCAAATCAAGTAGACAAGGTGTAGAAGATTTATAGTATGTAACTAGTAAGGTTCTTGTGATTGATATATTAAACTCCACACTCTGAAATAGAGAATATACATTTCAGTTCCTATAGAAACGTCATAAAGATTTACAATTCATTATGCCATATGAAAAATCTTAATACATTTCAAAAAATATGGAAGAGAGCTGTCTTAGTCAATGAGGGCTGCTATAACATACACCATAGACAGAGTAGCTTAAACAACAAACATTTATTTCTCACAGTTCTGGAGGCTGGAAGTCCAAGATCAAGGAGCCAGGCTTCCTCCTGGCTTGCAGATGGTTGCCTCCTCATGGTGTCCTCATGATAGAGGGACAGCAAGCTTTCTAGCCTTTTCTTACAAGGGCAGTAATCCCATCAGAAAAACCCCATCCTCATGACCTCATTTAAACCTAATTATATCCCAAAGCTCCCACCTGCAAACACCATTATATTGGGAATTAGTGCTTCGATGTATGAATTTTGGATACAAACATTCTGTTTAAAACAATAACATTTCTAATCATAATGGAGTTAAAAAATAGCAAAACGTGAAAAAGATCACCTATACATGGGAAAATTTAAATAGTCTCCTTTAAACAACTCTTGAGTGAAAGGTAATTCAAGCTGGATATGCAGAATATTGACAAAATATCAATAATGAAAACAGTACCTGTAAGAACTTATGACATACATCAAATACCACACTCAAAGGAAAATGTATAATATTAAATACATCAATTAAAATACACTAGTACACATCTGAATCAGAGATTTTAAAAAAGAAAAATTGATCCAAATGAAAGAATAAAGGGAGACAAAAGAAAGGAGTAAATAGATACAAGCAGATATAAATAAGTTAGAAAACAGAAAATTGTAGAATAAAAAATTAATAATATTTTTTTGAAAAAAATACACTACAAACTAACCTAGTTAAGAATAAACAGATGGAGGAGAGGAGCAAGATGGTGGAGGAGTAGGAGACCTAGATTTCGTCTGGTCTCAGGAATTCAGCTGAATAGGGATCAAACCATTCTGAACACCTACGAACTCAACAGGAGATCAAAGAGGAGAGTAGCAACAACTCTCTGAACAGAGAAGCGACTACTTACTGGAAGGTAGGATGTGGGGAGAAGTGAATCCGAGGCGATATACAGGAAGATAGACAGCGGGGGAGGGGGCCTCCATCAGCCCGTCAGCCGCTACCGGCAAGTGCTAGAGCCGTGGAGCACAAAATCGGAACTTTTAGAAGTCGGCTCCGCTGAGGGACGTCACTTCAGTGGCTAAGCGGGGGGTGGAACCCTCGCTGGGACAGTGTGGTCTCAGGACCCTCGGGGTCACAGAAAGACCAGGGGTGCCGGAGTGCGGCAGAGCTCGCAGGGATCAGAGCGGGGAAGCCGGCTGCAGAGATGGAGCCGAGGCGCGGGCTCTCAGCTCGGGGTGGCCATAAACCGTGATCCGTGACACAGTGGGGCCACTGCTCCTCCAGCAGGGACCCAACAAGTGGCAGTTCTGGGGAGACTCCCCTTCCTCCCCCAGGAGGAGCGGCGCAGGAGCACACCGCAGGGATCTGCTGGGTTTGGAGACTCCACACGGGGTCAGGTGCCAGAGATAGAAATGCTCGATGACAAGCTGGGTGAGCATGGAGTGTGGCCGGAGACCAGGGAGATGGGAGTGATTGACTGCTTTTCTCTGGGGGCGCACTGAAGAGTGGGGCCTCAAGTTCTTGGCTCCTCCAGGGCAGAGATTGGGAGGCTGCCATTTTCACTCTCAGCCTGTACGGAAAGCTTGCAGGGAACAAAAGCTCCCAAGAGCAAACCAGAGCAGATTACTTAGCCAGATCCCCAGCAAGGGCAGTGCAATTCTGCCTCCGGCAAAGACATTTGAGAACGACTGCAACCGGCCCCTCCCCCAGAAGATCAGCAAGACCATCCAGCCAAGACCAAGTTTACCAATAAATGAGAACGGCAGAATTCCAGCACTATGGGAATATAGCACATAGAATTCATGGCTTTTTTCCTCCTGGTTCTTTAGTCTTTCAAAGTTAATTTGTTTAATTTTCTTTTTTCTTTTTCTATTTTCTTTCTTTTTTGAATTCTTCTTTTTCCCTTTTTCAACCAACATCTTATCAATCCTTTTTTCCCAAAAATCTTTTTTATTTTTCATTTTTCAGAGTCATATTCTATCCCTTCATTGTAGTTGACCTTATTTTTGGTATATATATAAGTTGTTCTCTCTTTAAAATTTTGGGACACAGTTTCTTCTAACAGACCAAAACATACCCTAAGTCTCTAGTGTGTGGGTTTGTTCTAGTCTCCTGCCTGATCACATTCTCTCCCATTTTTTTTTAATTTCTTTTCTTTCTGTTTTCAACCAACTTCTTATCAATTCCTTTTATAAAATCTTTTATAATTTTCATTTTTACAGTCATAT
Source organism: Callorhinus ursinus (assembly GCF_003265705.2). Taxonomy (NCBI): domain Eukaryota; kingdom Metazoa; phylum Chordata; class Mammalia; order Carnivora; family Otariidae; genus Callorhinus; species Callorhinus ursinus. The sequence goes on from NW_027397088.1 coordinate 22,253,545, forward strand.
TCCATCCCTTCATCATACTTACCCTTATTTTTGTACATATATGTTTTTCTTTCTTTAAAATTTTGGGAGGCAGTTTCTTCTAACAGACCAAAATACACCCAAAATCTAGTGTGTGGCACTGATCTTTTCACCAGCCTGATCATATTTAATCATATTCTTTTTTCTTTCTTTCTTTCTTTCTTTCTTTCTTTCTTTCTTTCTTTCTTTCTTTCTTTCTTTCTTCTTTCTTTTTCCTTCTTTTTTCTTTCCCTATTTTTCCCCAGTTTCAGGTCTCTTCTGATTTGTTTAGTGTATATTTTTCTGGGGTCATTGTTACCCTGTTAGCATTTTGTACTCTCATTCATGTATTCTCCTCTGGATAAAATGACAAGATGGAAAAACTCACCTCAAAAAAAAGAACAAGAGGCAGTACTGACTGCCAGGGACCTAATCAATAAGGACATTAGTAAAATGTCAGAAGTCGAGTTCAGAATGATGATTATAAAGATACTGGGTGGGCTTGCATAAAGCATGGAAGATACTAGAGAAACACTTTCTGGAGAAAAAAGAACTAAAATCTAACCAAGTCGAAATCAAAAAGGCTATTAATGAGGTGCAATAAAAAATGGAGGCTCTAACTGCTAGGATAAATGAGGCAGCAGAGAGAATTAGTGATATAGAAGACCAAATGATGGAGAATAAAGAAGCTGAGAAAAAGAGATAAACAACTACCACAGCATGAGGGCAGAATTCAAGAGATAAGTGATACCATAAGATGAAACAATATTAGAATAATTGGGATCCCAGAAGAAGAAGAAAAAGAGAGAGGGGCAGAAGGTATATTGGAGCAAATTATAGCAGAGAATTTCCCTGATCTGGAGAAGGAAACAGGCATCAAAATCCAGGAGACACAGAGAACCCCCCTCAAAATCAATAAAAATAGGTCAACACCCCAACATCTAATAGTAAAACTTACAAGTCTCAGAGACAAACGAAAATCCTGAAAACAGCTTGGGAGAAAAAATCTGTAACCTACAATGGGGGAAACGTTAGATTGGCAGCAGACCTATCCACAGAGACCTGGCAGGCCAGAAAGGACTGGCATGATATATTCAGAGCACTAAACAAGAAAAATATGCAGCCAAGAATACTATATCCAGCTAGGCTGTCATTAAAATAGAAAGAGAGATAAAAACTTCCAGGACAAACAAACACTAAAAGAATTTGCAAACACAAAACCGGTGCTACAAGAAATATTGAAAGGGGTCCTCTAAGCAAAGAGAGAGCCTAAAAGTAACATAGACCAGAAAGGAAGAGAGACAAGATACAGTAACAGTCATCTTACAGGCAATACAATGGCACTAATTTCATATCTTTCAATAGTTACCCTGAATGTAAATGAGCTAAATACCCCAATCAAAAGAGACAGGCTATCAGATTGGATTAAAAAACGAGACCCATCAATATGCTGTCTGCAAGAGACTCATTTTAGGCCCAAAGACACCCCAGATTGAAAGTGAGGGGGTGGAAAACGATTTACTATGCTAATGGACATCAAAAGAAAGCTGGGGTGGCAAATCTTATATCAGACAAATTATATTTTAAACCAAAGACTGTAATAAGAGATGAGGAAGGACACTATATCATATTTAAAGGGTCTATCCAACAAGAAGATCTAACAATTGTAAATATCTATGCCCCTAACATGGGAGCAGCCAATTGTATAAGCCAATTAATAACAAAAGCGAAGAAACACATTGACAACAATACAATAATAGTGGGGGACTTGAACATCCTCCTCACTGAAATGGACAAATCATCTAAGCAAAAGATCAACAAGGAAATAAAGACTTTAAATGACACACTGGACCAAATGGACTTCACAGATATATTCAGAACATTCCATTCCAAAGCAACAGAATACACAGTCTTCTCTAGTGCCCATGGAACATTCTCCAGAATAGATCACATCCTAGGTCACAAATCAGGTCTAAATCTGTACCAAAAGATTGGAATCATTCCCTGCATATTTTCAGACCACAATGCTTTGAAACTAGAACTCAATCACAAGAGGAAAGTTGGAAAGAACTCAAATACATGGAGGTTAAAGAGCATCCTACTAAAGAATGAAGGGGTCAACCAGGAAATTAAAGAAGAATTTTAAAAAATTCATGGAAACCAATGAAAATGAAAACACAACTGTTCAAAATCTTTGGGATGCAGCAAAGGTGGTCCTAAGAGGAAAGTATATAGCAATACAAACCTTTCTCAAGAAACAAGAAAGGTCTCAAATATATAACCTAACCCTACACTTAAAGGAGTCAGAGAAAGAATAGCAAATAAAGCCTGAACCCAGCAGGAGAAGAGAAATAATCAAGATCAGAGCAGAAATCAAAGAAATAGAAACCAAAAGAATAGTAGAACAGATCAACGAAACTAGGAGCTGGTTCTTTGAAAGAATTAATAAGATTGAAAAACTGGCCAGACTTACCAAAAAGAAAAGAGAAATGACCTAAATCAACAAAATCATGAATGAAAGAGGAGAGATCACAACCGACACCAGAGAAATACAATTATAAGAACATATTATGAGCAACTCTATGCCAGCATATTAGACATCTGGAAGAAATGGATGCATTCCTAGAGATGTATCAACTACCAAAACTGAACCAGGAATAAATAGAAAACCTGAACAGACCTATAACCACTAAGGAAATTGAAGCAGTTATCAAAAATCTCCCATCAAACAAGAGCACAGGGCCAGATGGCTTCCCAGGGGGATTCTACCAAACATTCAAAGAAGAATTAATACCTATTCTTCTGAAACTGTTCTAAAAAAATAAAAATGGAAGGAAAACTTCCAAACTCATTTTATGAGGCCACCATTACCTTGATCCCCAAACCAGACAAAGACCCCATCAAAAAGGAGAATTACAGAACAATATCCCTGATGAAAATGGATGCAAAAGTTCTCACCAAAATACTAGCCAATAGGATCCAACAGTACATTAAAAGGATTATTCACCATGACCAAGTGGGATTTATTCCTGGGTTGCAAGGTTAGTTCAACATCTGCACATCAATCAATGTGATACAGTACATTAATAAAAGAAAGAACAAGAACCATATGATCCTCTCAATAGATGCAGAAAGAGCATTTGACAAATATATCATCCTTTCTTCATTAAAACTCTTCACAGTGTAGGGATATAGGGTATATACCTCAATATCATAAAAGCAATCTATGAAAAACCCACAGCGAATATCATTCTTAATGGGGAAAAACTGAGAGCTCTCCCCCTAAGGTCAGGAACACGGCAGGGATGTCCACTACCACCACTGCTATTCAACACAGTACTAGAAGTCTTAGCCACAGCAATCAGACAACAAAAAGAAATCAAAGGCATCCCAATCAGCAAAGAAGAAGTCAAACTCTCATTCTTTGCAGATGATATGATACTTTATGTGGGAAACCCAAAAGACTCCACCCCAAAACTGCTAGAACTCATAAAGGAATTCAGTAAAGTGGCAGGATATAAAATCAATGCACAGAAATCAGTTGCATTTCTACACACTAACAATAAGAGAAGAAAGAGAAATTAAGGAGTCGATCCCATTTACAATTGCACCCAAAACCATAAGATACCTAGGAAAAAAATCTAACCAAAGAGGCAAAGAATCTGTACTCAGAAAACTATAAAATACTCATGAAAGAAATTGAGGAAGACATAAAGAAATGGAAAAACGTTCCATGCTCATGGATTGTAAGAACAAATATTGTGAAGATGTCAATGCTACCTAGAGCAATCTACACATTTAATACAATCCCTATCAACTTTTTTAAAAAGAAATGGAACAGATAATCCTAAAATTTGTATGGAATCAGAGAAGACCCTGAATAGCCAGAGGAATGTTGAAAAAGAAAAGCAAAGCTAGTGGCATCACAATTCCGGACTTCCAGCTCTATTACAAAGCTGTCATCACCAAGACAGTATGGTACTGGCACAAAAACAGACACACGGATCAATGGAACAGAATCGAGAGCCCAGAAATGGACCCAACTCTATGGTCAACTCAACTTTGACAAAGCAGGAAAGAATGTCCTGTGCAAAAAAGACAGTCTCTTCAACAAATGGTGTTGGGAAAATTGGACAGCCACATGCAGAAGAATGAAACTGGACCATTTCCTTACACCACACACAAAAATGGACTCCAAATGGTTGAAAGACCTAAACGTGAGACAGGAGTCCATCAAAATCCTAAAGGAGAACACAGGTAGCAACCTCTTCGACCTCAGCCGCAGCAACTTCTTCCTAGAAACATCGCCAAAGGCAAGGGAAGCCAGGGCAAAATTGAACTATTGGGACTTCATCAAGATAAAAAGCTTTTGCACAGCAAAGGAAACAGTCACAAAACCAAAAGACAACCGACAGAATGGGAGAAGATATTTGCAAATGACATATCAGATAAAGGGCTAGTATCCAAAATCTATAAAGAACTTAGCAAACTCAACTCCCAAAGAACAAATGATCCAATCAAGAAATGGGCAGAAGACATGGAAGACATCCAAATGGCCAACAGACACGTGAAAATGTGCTCAACATTGCTCGGCATCAGGGAAATCCAAATCCAAATCTCAATGAGATACCACCTCACACCAGTCAGAATGGCTAAAATTAACAAGTCAGGAAGCGACAGATTTTGGCAAGAATGCAGAGAAAGGGGAATCCTTCTACACTGTTGGTGGGAATGCAAGCTGGTGCAGCCACTCTGGAAAACAGTATGGAGGTTCCTCAAAAAGTTGAAAACAGAGCTACCATACAACCCAGCAATTGCACTACTGGGTATTTACCGCAAAGATACAAATGTCGTGATATGAAGGGATATGTGCACCCCGATGTTTATAGCAGCAATGTCCACAATAGCCAAACTATGGAAAGACCCAAGATGTCCATCAACAGATGAATGGATAAAGAAGATGTGATACACACACACACACACACACACACACACACACACACACACATATACACAATGGAATATTATGCAGCCATCAAAAAAACCCTGAAATCTTGCCATTTGCAACAACGTGGCTGGTACTAGAGGGTTTTATGCTAAGCGAAATAAGTCAATCAGAGAAAGAAATGTATCATGATCTCACTGATATGAGGAATTCTTAATTTCAGGAAACAAATTGAGGGTTACTGGAGTAGTGGGGGGTGGGAGGGATGGGGTGGCTGGGTGATAGATATTGGGGAGGGTGTGTGCCATGGTGAGCGCTGTGAATTGTATAAGACTGATGAATTACAGACCCGCACCTCTGAAACAAATAATACATTATATGTTAAAAAAAAAAAAGAAGAAGAAGAAGAAGATAGTAGAAAGGGAAAAATGAAAGGGGGGAATCGGAGGGGAGACGAACAATGAGAGAGTATGGACTCTGAGAAACAAACTGAGGGTTCCAGAGGGGAGGGGGGTGGGGGGATGGGTTAGCTTGGTGATGGGTATTAAAGAGGGCAAATATTGAATGGAGCACTGGGTGTTATGCACAAACAATGAATCATGGAACACTACATCAAAACCTAATGATGTAATGTATGGTGATTAACATAACATAATAAAATAAAATTTAAAAATAAAAGGAATAAACAGATGGAGATGGGGTGTGGGGTGAGGAGAAGTGGGAAAAATGCCCATCAAGCACATATTTTTATGTAGAAATAATCATCAAATCTAATGACATTTAAGAAATAATGTTGAGCCAACTTTTTCCAAACCCTTTACAATGACATAGAGGCCTTATTAAAATGGATCCAATCTTTTGAGTTATAAACAGTACAATTTCCATATATTTCCATAGAAAATGGGGAAACGCATCAAGAAGCTACCTTCTCAAACATCCCAGACCAGAACAGACCAGAAAATAGGAAAAGAAGTAAAGCTTCCAAACTTTTTAATCATATTAATAGATCTAAGAAAAAAAAATCATGAGTATCTTTGTATAAGCTGAAAAAGAATTTGAAAAATTTCAAAAACCATTTTTGGTTTCAAAACACTCAACCATTTTTGTCTTTTTTTCTCTTTTCTCCTTTCCTTCCTTCCTTCTTTCCTTCCTTCCTTCCTTCCTTCCTTCCTTCCTTCCTTCCTTCCTTCCTTCCTTCCTTCCTTCTTTCCTTCCTTCTTTCCAACACTTAGCCATTTCTTAACATGTTAAATTATACTTCCATCTCAGCATTAGAAACCCACTAGTGGAAACCATTAGACAGATTCACACTAAATTCAAGAGCAAGGCAAACTACCAGTTTCAGCTCTAATACTCAGGGTTTTTCTGGAGGGACTAGCCTCTAGGCTATTTGAAATTACCAAGAGAATAAAGCTACATGCATAGAGTTAATAAATTAGGACACAAAATTTATTAGATTAAATCAGAAATTCATATATAAATTTGGTATGCAGTTAAAGGCTGTAAGGAGAAATAAATTGAAAACAACATGGAAGACCTAGATAAAGAGCAAAAAAGAGAAGTGAAAACATGATAAGACACACTGTGTTCTAGTCTCGGCAGATGCAGCATGGCAAACATCTATCAGGTCTCCTTAAGTTTATTTATGAAACTAATGTGATTCCAGTAAAATACTACTCATTGTGTGTTTGTTTTAGCTAGTAAATTCCTTAAAAGTTTTAGAATTTCAGAGAATCATTGAAATAGAAGTGATGCAGTGGGAAATGGAAGCCAGTCTTGCTAAATTTTAAAATTGAACACAAAGCCTTAATAATTAAAGCATTGTAGTAATGATGCCTGCATAGACAAACCAGTAAAACAGACGTCCAGAAATAGACTTTGATGTAGGGGCTCCTGGGTGGCTCAATCAGTTAAGCGTCTGCCTTTGGCTCAGGTCATGATCCCAGGGTCCTGGGATTGAGTCCTGCATCAGGCTCCCTGCTCAGCGGAGAGTCTGCTTCTCCTTCTCCCTTTGCTACTCCCCCTGCTTGTGTTCTCTCTCTCTCTCTGTCAAATAAATATATAAAATCTTCTAAAAAAAGAAACAGAACTTGATGCAATGGGGGCAGTTTTCTATAAAATACAGAGAGTGTTTCAAAATCTGTGTGGGAAAGATGGAAAAGATGAACCAGTAAAAAAATGGGTGTAGCCCACATTCAGAACTCATATTTGGCTGAATTCCCAAAGAATCAAATGTATAAAGGAAAAAAAAAATGAAGCAGTAGAATGACTAGAAGAAAAGAATAATTTGTTATAAACCTGGAGTAGAGAAGAACTTTAATCTATGACGGAATCTACAAGCTATAAAAGAAAATATTGATAAATTTGTATATTTAAGTATTAAAAAATTTCTAGAGGCAAACAACGACAATAGGGAAAGAACCCAAGCTAGCATCTTGTAAAGAAACAATGACAAAGGGGCACCTGGCTGGCTCAGTCAGTTGGTTAAGCATCTGACTCTTGATCTCAGCTTAGGTCTTGATCTCAGGGTCATGAGTTCAAGCCCCACGTTGGGCTCCACAATGGGTGTGGAGTCTACTTAAAACAAAACAAAATCAATGACAGTGATAAACTGGTAAAACGTTTTGCAGCCTACATCAGAGGTAAAATTTAACAATTCTTCCTAATATATCAAACAAAAGCTCCTAGAAATTGAAAAGGAAAGGTCAATAGTCCAAAAGAAAACTGACAGCTAGGTTTTTAAGAAAAAGAAATGCTAGATGTTTAATCTTACTTTTATTAAGATTAATGTGGATAAGATACCAATATTCACACACTGAATTAGCAAAAATGCAGAAATTGAATACCATTCTGTTCACAAGGCCACAGAATCAGGGACTTAGTTTCTGGTAGGAGTGCATTTTCTTACAAACCTGATGGAGGGCAATCTGGAAATATTTATCAGTTGTAAAACAAATACACATTTCACACATGTGAGACCACATTTACAAAGCAATTTTTGCAGTACTGTTTCTCACAGCAAAAAATTGGAAACAACTTAATATTCATCCATAGTGGACAAGTCAAATAAACCATGTTGCATTCTATATAATAAAATACAGTTGAAAATAAAAATGAGAAATCTCTTTTATAGATTGACATGGAAATATCTTTTGGGGATATTAAGTGAAGATGCAAGAAACTGAACCATGTAAAAAGTATGGTATATCTTCTGCTGGGTGATGGAGAAGGAGGAAAAATAAGAATATATTTGAATTTGTTTATAAGTTCAGAAATAAATGTTGGTAGGACAAACAAGATACAAGATGCAATTATGAGGACACCCTAAATGGTCTGCCTAGTTGTTAATAAAGTGAGAAGAGTTACTTAAATGTGTAAATCATGTCAATGTATTAGATTCAAGAAAGTTAAAATAAGCCAAATATAGTAATATAGATGTGATAAATATTACAACTGAGGTATAGCAAATACCAGGGAAATGGTGATGAGGGGATAGTCAGTTAGTTCAATTAGTCCAACTGGTAGGAAAGTTTGCAGAAATAAAATCCTAACAGTATTGATATTGGTTCTAGAATGTTGAGTAGAAATCCACCAGGGAAACAGGGTAGCAGGAGTGGAAATCCTGGTGAATCCTGATGAATAAGTGTTAATGAAGCAAGTAGAAAGTCTACCATGCTTTAGGAATATATCTTTTATGAGTGCATTTTTTTTTTATTCTTGTGAGATGAATATCAAAATAAGGCAAGGCTTGGAAAAAAGTTAGATCTTTATTTATATATAAATTCTAATATCAGTGTGTCAATGTCCAGATTTTTTCTGCAAAATTAATAAAGTGATCACTCATTAGGCTGAAGCATGCTGAATTTGGGGGTCCTCGCCCCAGGTGTATGATAAATTGAAAGCTGAACCATTGTTATTTTCTCTCTGGGTCCCCTTTGTGAGGATTGACAAGGATTTGACAAATGATGGAGTCACTTCTAAAGCATCTTCCATTTCTCACCTCTCACCTTCTGTCAATTCCACACATAATATTTCACAGAAGCCCACCATCCCCTCTCTGAAGTCTTGCTACCACTCTCCCTACCCCTGCATACTCTCACTGTTAGGGTCTCTGCTACCTCAATACCTCAAAGCCCCTTCTCTATTTTTTCTCATCCAGGTTAAGAATTTCTGAATGCATTTCTTTTTAACAGGTTTATTCATCCTCCAGTTTGAAAGCCCTGTCATAGGAAATTGTAAGGAGGTTTGCAGAAGTTACTAGGCTTAAGTATTTTCCTGAGGCATCTAGTGACTTATTGAGGCACGTTCTGAATTCTTTTCCAAGACTCATTTTCTTCGTTGTTGACTGCTACACAAGTGGCCTGTAAAGCCTCAGAAACTTGGACTATACTACTGGAAACGTGTTATAATTCAAATAGAGGTAGAGCTAAAGTTCCTTTTGTATTTCTTATCCAGAATTTCTTTATTTTTAACCAAGCAAATTAACAGTATCAAGACTGCCTGGATAATTTCTAGGCTATTTAAGAGAACAGACTGTTTTCGGGCATTGGTAGGCAGTGTGGAAGAATCTATTTACATTTAAATTATTTGCTAATTACAAATCATTATTAGCTATTAACTAAGAAGAGCCATGTAAAGACAACTACTAGGCAACACTTTGTTCAACTTTCTCCAATGATCAGGGACTTGGAGAACAATAAAACCAAGGTTAAAAATAGTTCATAATCCATATCTCTTTTCATCAATTCAGATACACCTCCCCTCGTTTCCAGGCCAAATGCTTGTGGTTTTATTGGACCTGAAATAGTACAAAATAATACATATAAAAGGACGGCTGATAAATTGTCTGAATTCAAGAAATCATACCCTTCAAGGTTACTCCCCAACTAGACTCTTTGCCTGGATTTTTTAAAGGCTATAATCAAGGAGGTAGCACAACACAATTTCAGAAAAGACAGCTGCGGGGGAAGCAGAGATAAGCATTTGTTTTCACTTTGAAAACGAGCCCACTGCCAACAGGTTTTGGGCTCCCATACAAGTCTTTGCAGGATCACACAAAGATTTCAGAACAGAAGAGAAAACAATGGCCACAATTACCTTTGATTAAGCACATCATTTTTCAAGTCTGGACAGACAGACGCCAAAATAGATGTCCCGTCATCTACCATAGAGGTCAACTTAATGAAAGAAGCAAGAGGGCTTTGCTCTAGTCCCTGCAGTGAGGGACAGGAGCAGTACAAGCCCGGATGACTTCAGGGGACGACTGCTCTATCTTAGACTCCATGTCAAGGAAAAAGCATAACAGCCGGAGTAAGATTCTGGTTCTGACATTCTTAATCCCTCCTGTGGCATGAATCATGGTGCCTTTTCAGAACTGGTGGAAATTTGTGAGAGCTAACTCTTCATTTACATGGTTTGCAAACTAGGTATTACTCTCTAGAAGTAGGTGGTATCATTACTACCTGCTGGTGGGCACTACTAAATGTCTAGACCAAGAATGACAGGACTTAGAAGTGATCTTTCCAAGTGGTTGTATAGCATATAAAGACATGACAAAATATTCACTGAAAAGAGAAGGCCTATGTGCTGCATGAACCCATGTTACATGAAAACTGTGCATGTCACATCAAAGACAGCATTTTCACCAACAGATTTATATAAACTAGGGTAGAGTGAGAGAATAGGAGGACCGCATAAAGGTCAATGATTTCCTATGTTTAGTCTCTGTGTAGAATGGTGGGTTCACAGGTTTTCAATATATTATTAAAACAATCAAACAAATAGCACCATGCATGGTTCAACAAAAACCTGTCATAAATGAAGAATTAGGATTCATCCAATTCTGTGTACCTGACAGGTCCTTAAAATATGTCAGCAAATAAGAAAGGCATTTTTTTTACTCTTACCAAGTAACTTTCAACTAAGCTCAATAAAGTCATTAGTGTCTGTCAACTGTCAACAAAGAATTTAAATTTCTCGAGCTCTTCCATTCCTCTACTTAGAGATTCCACATCTCTCTATGTCCCTCTCATAGACTAGTAGTTGTCGTAAGTTAACAAATATAAGGCCTTAATAGAGGCACTATGAGCAGGAAACTGGTTAAGGAATGTTCTGTTTTGTGTCTTAAGGCATTGTGTCTATTTTGTTCTTCCGTGTGAAAATAAGACACTGTGAATTCATTAATTTGATCAAAAAAAAACCCCTCTTTACTGGGGAAATGAGTTAAACCAGTTGTTTATTGCAGTTTGTTTATTTAAGCAGTTTGGCAGAACAAACTCTTGAATGACAAAATTAAATACACACACACACACACACACACACACCAATGGGTTCTGTTGACAGACTGGATATTGTATTATTTTAGGCTTTTGGTGATTATCCGTCAAATACTACCAGCATGCATTCATGTGCCTTTATTATGCACACATGTTTTGTAAGGAATAGCAGGAGAGAAGAGTGTTCTCTACTACCCAACAGAGTTCTCATAACCTCCCTGGATGGATCTTCCTTGGCGTTTGCTTTCTGGTTCAGGCCACATGCTCAGTGCAGGTGCTTCCATGTTTCTCCTTTTTGCTACAGATCACCTGGCATCAAAGACATGTCCTTCAAAATAGTTGGGACTTGGCTCCGTTGAAGAGGTGACAAAATGATTTTTATTTGGGTCATTTATGTAAAACATTCATGCAAATTCTAAGAAATTCTTTTATATTAACTTTTATATTTCTTTACAACATACAATGCTAATCTCATTCTAATGAGTGGCTGAGATGATAACAGACAATTTTTAGGTCATTGCCCTTTTGAAATATTGCAAAACAGTACTGGGACCTAGGAAGAAGCATGAAACAAAAGAAATACCTCTGCTTGTCTGTACTATCACTGAGTAGAAGAGGGAGACATACTCCATGACTCTTTGCCTACACTTGAGCTAAGACTGAAAGTTGGTTCTAGAATATTCAGCTGAGCTGGCAAGTCTAGTGCCTGGCTGGACTGAGACTTAAAAATTGCCCTGCCAAAGGTTTTCTGAAGAAAGAGAAAAAAATGAATGCTTATGGGATTTCTTTCTTGGAGCTTTGTAATGTACACACTCATAGAAGGTTCTGAGAGGGGGCGGAGCAAGATGGCGGAGGAGTAGGAGACCTGGATTTCGTCTGGTCTCAGAAATTCAGCTGAATAGGGATCAAACCATTCTGAACACCTACGAACTCAACAGGAGATCGAAGAAGAGAGTAGCAACAACTCTCTGAACAGAGAAGCGAACACTTTCTGGAAGGTAGGACATGCAGAGAAGTAAATCCGAGGCGATATTCGGGAGGATAGACGGCGGGGGGCGGGGCCTCTGTCGGCCGCTTCTGGCAAGTGATAGAGCCGCAGAGCACAAAATCGGAACTGTTAGAAGTCGGCTCCGCTGAGGGACGTCGCTGCAGTGGCTAAGCGGGGGGTGGAACCCTCGCGGGACAGTGTGGTCTCAGGACCCTGGGGGTCACAGAAAGACCGGGGGTGCCTGAGTGCAGCAGAGCTCCCAGGGATCGGAGCGGGGAAGCCGGCTGCAGAGACGGAGCCGAGGCGCGGGCTCTCAGCTCGGGGTTGCCATAAACTGTGATCCGCGGCCCAGTCGGGCCACTGCTCCTCCAGCAGGGACCCAACAAGCAGCAGATCTGGGGAGACTCCCCTTCCTCCCCCGGGAGGAGCGGCGCGGGGGCACACCACAGGGATCTGCAGGGTTTGGAGACTCCACACGGGGTCAGGTGCCAGAGATAGAAACGCTCAATCACAGGCCGGGGGAGCGCAGAGTGCAGGCGGAGACCAGGGAGACGGGAGTGACTGTTTTTCTCTGGGGGCGCACTGAGGAGCGGGGCCCCAAGTTCTCGGCTCCTCCGGGCAGAGAGTGGGAGGCCACCATTTTCGCCCTGGTCCTCCAAAGCTGTACCGAGAGCTTGCAGGGAACAAAAGCTCCTGAGAGCAAACCCGAACAGCTTGCTTAGCCCAGACCAACAAGGGCGGGGCAATTCAGCCTCCGGCAAAGACGTTTGGGAACCACGGCAACAGGCCCCTCCCCCAGAAGATCAGCACGAACAGCCAGCAAGCCAAGACCAAGTTTACCGATCAAGGAGAACTGGAGAACTCCAGCGCTAGGGGAACACTGCACATAGAATTCATGGCTTTTTTACCATGATTCATTAGTTTTTCAAAGTTAACTTTTTTAACTGTTTTCTGGGGATTTTTTTTTTTGAATTTTTCTTTTTCCCTTTTTCAACCAACATCTTATCAATCACTTTTTTAAAAAAACATTTTTTATTTTTCATTTTTAGAGTCATATTTTATCCCTTCATAGTAGTTACCCTTATTTTTGGCAGATATATATAAGTTCTTCTCTCTTTAAAATTTTGATATACAGTTTCTTCTAACAGATCAAAATATACCCTAAATCACTAGTGTATGGCTTTTTTCTAGTCTCCTGCCTGATCACAGTCTCTCCCATTTTTTTTCTTTCTTCTTTTTTTAAATCTTCTTTTTCTTCTTTCAAACAACTTCTTATCAATTCCGTTTATAAAACCTTTTATAAGTTTCATCTTTACAGTCATCTGCCATCCCTTCATTGTATCAACCCTTATTTTGTACATATATAAGTCTTTCTTCCTTTAAAATTTTAGGAGGCACTTTCTTCTAACAGACCAAAATACACCCAAACTCTAGTGTGTGGCATTAATCTATGCACTACCCTGATCATATTTGGTCATATTCTGTTTTGTTTTTTTTTTTGTTTGGTTCTGTTTTTGTTTGTTTTTCTCTTTTTCTTTCTCTTTTTTTTTTCCCTCTTTCTTTTTTCTTTCTTTCCCTTTCTTTTCCCCTGGTATCAGGTCTTTTCTGATTTGTATAGAGTGTATTTGCTGGGGATATTGTTAACCTGTTAGCATTTTGTTCTCTCATTTATCTGTTCTCCTCTGGACAAAATAACAAGACGAAAAAAATCACCTCAGCAAAAAGAACAAGAGGTAGTACCATCTGCCAGGGACCTACTCAATACGGACATTAGTACGATGTCGGACCTAGAGTTCAGAATCATGACTTTAAAGATACTAGCTGGGCTTGAAAAAAACGTGGAAGTTATTAGAGAAACCCTTTCTGGAAAAATAAAAGAACTAAAATCTAACCAAGTCGAAATCAAAAAGGCTATTAATGCTGTGCAATCAAAAAAGGGGGCACTAACTGCTAGGATAAATGAGGCAGAAGAGAGAATCAGCGATATAGAAGACCAAAGGATGGAAAATAAAGAGGCTGAGAAAAAGAGAGAGAAACAACTACAGGATCACGAGGGCAGAATTCGAAGGATAAGCGATACGATAAGATGAAACAACATTAGAATAATTGGGATCCCAGAAGAAGAAGAAAGAGAGAGAGGGGCAGAAGGTATATTGGAGCAAATAATAGCAGAGAACTTCCCTAATGTGGGGAATGAAACAGGCATCAAAATCCAGGAGGCACAGAGAACCCCTCTCAAAATCAATAAAAATGGGTCAACACCCTGACATCTAATAGTAAAACTTACGAGTCTCAGAGACAAAGAGAAAATCCTGACAGCAGCTCGGGAGAAGAGATATGTAACCTACAATGGTAGAAACATTAGATTGGCAACAGACCTATCCAAAGAGACTAGAAAGGCTAGAAAGGACTGGCATGATACTTTTAGAGCACTAAAGGAGAAAAATATGAAGCCAAGAATACTATATCCAGCAAGGCTGTCATTAAAAATAGAAGGAGAGGTAAAAAGCTTCCAGGACAAACAAAAACTAAAGGAATTTGCAAACACAAAACCAGCCGTAAAAGAAATATTGAAAGGGGTCCTCTAAGCAAAGAGAGAGCCTAAAGGCAGCATAGATCAGAAAGGAACACAGACAATATACAGTCACAGTCACCTTACAGGCAATACAATGGCACTAAATTCATATCTTTCAATAGTTACCCTGAATGTAAATGGGCTCAATGCCCCAATCAAAAGACACAGGCTATCAGATTGGATTAAAAAACAAGACCCATCAATATGCTGTCTGCAAGTGACTCATTTTAGACCCAAGGCACCCCCAGATTGAAAGTGAGGGGGTGGAAAACCATTTACCATGCTAATGGACAACAAAAGAAAGCTGGGGTGGCAATTCTTATATCAGACAAATTAGATTTTAAAACAAAGACTGTAATAAGAGATGAAGAAGGACACTTTATCTTACTTAAAGGGTCTATCCAAGAAGAAGTTCTAACAATTGTAAATATCTATGCCCCTAACATGGGAGCAGCCAATTATATAAGGCAATTAATAACAAAAGCGAAGAAACACATGGACAACAATACAATAATAGTGGGGGACTTTAACACCCCCCTGACTGAAATGGACAGATCATCTAAGCAAAAGATCAACAAGGAAATAAAGACTTTAAATGACACACTGGACCACATGGACTTCACAGACATATTCAGAACATTCCATCCCACAGGAACGGAATACACATTTTTCTCTAGTTCCCATGGAACATTCTCCAGAATTGATCACGTCCTAGGTCACAGATCAGGTCTCAACCGGTATCAAAAGATTGGGATTATTCCTTGCATATTTTCAGACCACAATGCTTTGAAACTAGAACTCAGTCACAAGAGGAAAGTCGGAAAGAACTCAAATACATGGAGGCTAAAGAGCATCCTACTAAAGAATGAAGGGGTCAACCAGGAAATTAAAGAAGAATTAAAAAACTTCATGGAAACCAATGAAAATGAAAACACAACTGTTCAAAATCTTTGGGATACAGCAAAGGCGGTCCTGAGAGGAAAGTATATAGCAATACAAGCCTTTCTCAAGAAACAAGAAAGGTCTCAAATACACAACCTAACCGTATACTTAAAGGAGCTGGAGAAAGAACAGCAAATAAAGCCTAAACCCAGCAGGAGAAGAGAAATAAGAAAGATCAGAGCAGAAATCAATGAACTAGAAACCAAAAGAACAGTAGAACAGATCAACAAAACTAGGAGCTGGTTCTTTGAAAGAATTAATAAGATTGATAAACCGCTGGCTAGACTTATCAAAAAGAAAAGAGAAATGACCCAAATCAACAAAATCATGAATGAAAGAGGAGCGATCACAACCGACACCAAAGAAATACAAACAATTATAAAAACATATTATGAGCAACTCTATGCCAGCAAATTAGATAACCTGGAAGAAATGGGTGCATTCCTAGAGTTGTATCAACTACCAAAACTGAACCAGGAAGAAATAGAAAACCTGAACAGACCTATAACCACGAAGGAAATTGAAGCAGTCATCAAAAATCTCCCAAGAAACAAAAGCCCAGGGCCAGATGGCTTCCCAGGGGAATTCTATCACACATTTAAAGAAGAATTAATACCTATTCTCCTGAAACTGTTCCAAAAAATAGAAATGGAAGGGAAACTTCCAAACTCATTTTATGAGGCCACCATTACTTTGATCCCAAAACCAGACAAAGACCCCATCAAAAAGGAGAATTACAGACCAATATCCTTGATGAACATGGATGCAAAAATTTTCACCAAAATACTAGCCAAGAGGATCCAACAGTACATTAAAAGGATTATTCACCATGATCAAGTGGGATTTATCCCTGCGCTGCAAGGTTGGTTCAACATACACAAATCAATCAACGTGATACAATACATTAACAAAAGAAAGAACAAGAGTCATATGATCCTCTCAATAGATGCAGAAAAAGCATTTGACAAAGTACAGCATCCTTTCTTGATCAAAACTCTTCAGAGTATAGGGATAGAGGGTACATACCTCAATATCATAAAAGCCATCTACGAAAAACCTACAGCGAATATCATTCTCAATGGGGAAAAGCTGAGAGCTCTTCCCCTAAGGTCAGGAACGTGGCAGGGATGTCCACTCTCACCACTGCTATTCAACATAGTATTAGAAGTCCTAGCCACAGCAATCAGACAACAAAAAGGAATCAAAGGCATCCAAATCAGCAAAGAGGAAGTCAAACTCTCACTCTTTGCAGATGATATGATTCTGTATGTGGAAAACCCAAAAGACTCCACCCAAAACTGCTAGAACTCATACAGGTATTCAGTCAAGTAGCAGGAAAGAAAATCAATGCACAGAAATCAGTGGCATTCCTATACACCAACAACAAAACAGAAGAGAGACAAATCAAGGAGTCGATCCCATTTACAATTGCACCTAAAACCATAAGATATCTAGGAATAAATCTAACCAAAGAGGCAAAGGATCTGTACTCAGAAAACTATAAAATACTCATGAAAGAACTTGAGGAAGACACAAAGAAATGGAAAAACGTTCCATGCTCATGGATTGGAAGAATAAACATTGTGAAGATGTCAATGCTACCTAGAGTAACCTACACATTCAATGCAATCCCCATCAAAATACCATCCACTTTTTTCAAAGAAATGGAACAAATAATCCTAAAATTTGTATGAACCAGAAGAGACCCCGAATAGCCAGAGGAATATTGAAAAAGAAAAGCAAAGCTGGCGGCATCACAATTCCGGACTTCCAGCTCTATTACAAAGCTGTCATCATCAAGACAGTATGGTACTGGCACAAAAAAAGACACACAGATCAATGGAACAGAATCGAGAGCCCAGAAATGGACCCTCAACTCTATGGTCAACTTATCTTTGACAAAGCAGGAAAGAATGTCCAATGGAATAAAGACTGTCTCTTCAACAAATGGTGTTGGGAAAATTGGACAGCCACATGCAGAAGAATGAAACTGGACCATTTCCTTACACCACACATGAAAATGGACTCCAAATGGTTGAAAGACCTAAACGTGAGACAGGAGTCCATCAAAATCCTAAGGGAGAACACAGGTAGCAACCTCTTCGACCTCAGCCGCAGCAACTTCTTCCTAGAAACATCGCCAAAGGCAAGGGAAGCCAGGGCAAAATTGAACTATTGGGATTTCATCAAGATAAAAAGCTTTTGCACAGCAAAAGAAACAGTCCACAAAACCTAAAGACAACCGACGGAATGGGAGAAGATATTTGCAAATGACATATCAGATAAAGGGCTAGTATCCAAAATCTATAAAGAACTTATCCAACTCAACTCCCAAAGAACAAATGATCCAATCAAGAAATGGGCAGAATATATGAACAGACATTTTTCCAAAGAAGACATCCAAATGGCCAATAGACACGTGAAAAAGTGCTCAACATCGCTCGGCATCAGGGAAATCCAAATCAAAACCTCAGTGAGATATCACCTCACACCATTCAGAATGGCTAAAATTAACAAGTCAGGAAACGACAGATGTTGGCGTGGATGCGGAGAAAGGGGAATCCTCCTACACTGCTGGCGGGAATGCAAGCTGGTGCAACTACTCTGGAAAACATGCAGGTTCCTCAAACAGTTGAAAATGGAGCTACCATACAATCCAGCAATTGCACTACTGGGTATTTACCCCAAAGATACAAATGTAGGGATTCGAAGGGGTACGTGCACCCCAATGTTTATTTATTTTTTTAAAGATTTTTTATTTATTTATTTGAGAGAGAGAATGAGATAGAGAGAGAGAGCATGAGAAGGGAGAGGGTCCGAGGGAGAAGCAGACTCCCTGCTGAGCAGGGAGCCCGATGCGGGACTCAATCCCAGGACTCCAGGATCATGACCTGAGCCGAAGGCAGTCGCCTAACCAACTGAGCCACCCAGGCGCCCACGTGCACCCCAATGTTTATAGCAGCAATGTCCACAATAGCCAAACTGTGGAAAGAGCCAAGATGTCCATCAACAGACAAATGGATAAAGAAGAAGTGGTATATATACACAATGGAATATTATGCAGCCATCAAAAGGAATGAGATCTTGCCATTTGCAATGACGTGGATGGAACTGGAGGGTGTTATGCTGAGTGAAATAAGTGAATCAGAGAAAGACATGTATCATATGACCTTGCTGATATGAGGAATTTTTAACCTTGGGAAACAAACTGAGCGTTGCTGGAGTAGTGGGGGGTGGGAGGGATGGGGTGGCTGGGTGACAGACATTGGGGAGGGTATGTGCTATGGTGACCGCTGTGAATTTTGCAAGACTTGAATCACAGATCAGTACTTCTGAAACAAATAATGCAATACATGTTAAGAAAAAAAAAAAAAGAAGAAGATGATAGCAGGAGGGGAAGAATGAAGGGGAGTAAGTCGGAGGGGGAGACGAACCATGAGAGATGATGGACTCTGAAAAACAAACTGAGGGTTCTAGAGGGGAGGGGGTTGGGGGGATGGGTTAGCCTGGTGACGGGTATTAAAGAGCGCACGTTCTGCGTGGAGCACTGGGTGTTAAGCACAAACAATGAATCATGGAACACTTCATCAAAAACTAATGATGTATGGTGATTAACATAACAATAAAAAATTACAAAAAGAAGGTTCTGAGAAATTCGCTGTAAAGAAACCTGCCAAATTAACTAAAAAATATATAGAATTATTGAATCACTATATTGTATACCTGAAACTAACGTTAATTATACTTCAATAAAAAAAGAACAAATTAGGAATTAGCAACATGAGCATATTACGTAGATATATGACAAAATACACCAGAAGAAATAGCAAATGAGTTTAACGTGGTTCTGGGACCGGGGGCATGACCAGGTAATGCAGAGACTTCACTTATTTAGTTGCTGTTGTTGTAAGACTTTTAACACTTCTTTTGCTTTAAAAACAGACTGTATTTGTAATACTCACTTTGATAAAATACGTTTTGAATATAAAGAAAATTCTTAAAAGAAAAAGAAAACAATGAGGACATATGTTTTCTCACAGGACAAAAATACTATTTCATGACCTGAAAGTGCTAACGATTTCCCTGAGCTGAGTCATTTTTAGGAACTTCTCCTCTAAGATTGGTGCTTGTGACCCAGTCAACGCTGTCAGAGCCAGTCGTTGAGTCCCCAGAAGCTCCAGGCTGGAACTGAAGCATCCTGTGGTACATCCAAGGCCCGTGGCAACAGTATTTGAGAACCACATCCCACTGTCACAGATGATGGGGAAGGGTTATTCTCCATTGGCTTCTTCCCTTGAAATCATGTAATTTACATAAGTAAAATATGTTTATTAAACATAAATCCATGATATTGAAGCATTAGTGGATAGCTTGTTTTAAATATATTCCCTGTTAAACACTTTTATCTCCGTGTAGTGAATTCATAATTAGGGGAGTTGCTAACTTTGTCAAGGCTATTTGAATTGTTACAGATCACCATAAAAATGATGTTCATTTTTGCCTTTAAACAAACAAACCAAAAAAGAAGACTGTTAAGCCTGTTAACTTGTATTTAATCCAGAATTCTTCTTAACACTTCTGAAATGGAATCCTTAATTTTGAGAGACACCTATCAAATCAGATGAAACTACCTTTTGTTGGAATGTGTTTGGGGAAAATACTGGTATATACACTGACAATTTATATTCCTTAGTATGATAATGAGAGGGTATGAGAGGGTGGCAATGGAAGGATGAAGAACAGGACCAATAGCCTTCAAGTGCTACCAGTAAGAGACCCAATGAGGAAAACTTGAAAATCAGCACATGTGTAAATGCATATGATAATTTTAAGAAATTACCAGAAATGTAAGATTCAATAAATAGAGCAGAATTTTTTTAAAATATGAGATGCTATTCTTTATTTTTCCAGAAAGTTTACCCAAGATTACCTTTGGAGAGTTGATTCAGAGATAAATATTCCTGTCTTCTCCCTTAAAACTCTTCAATTCATGCCATGCATTAAGCAGAGACATTTCTGTTTTGTGCTCCCTCACAACCATGTTCTGAGCATGTCAAGCAGCCCAGTTCTCTTGTCTTACTAACATCTCCTCTTTGGGCAGAAGTAGCCCAGAGTATTGGAGTGTGGAGTGAGTGTGGTCTGGTCCCCTAAGGAATGTGGGGAGCACCTAAGCAAATGCCAAGCACTTCATTGTACACACTCTCAGTGAATCTTGAATATTTATGTAAGCCATTGAGTAGAATGCAAACAAAGGGGGAAATGGTTAGCATAATTTTTGGAGTGGTTGCTTCTTTCCAAAGCAGAGATTTAATGTCAATGCTCCTCTTGGAATTCAGGGGAAAAAAGAAACTGAGGGGAAAATGTGTCCTGTTGTGTTAATGCTATAAATATTTAATGTTACAAATGTGTATCTATGGAGTCACAAACAATATGCCAAATAACAATTGCTCATTTTCTATTTTGCCAAAGATTTATTTTCCTGAAGTACAAGTACTGGAGGGAGGAGTTAGGAAGGAGAAAAGGAGAGCACGGAGGAGAGGGGGAGGGAGGGAAGGAAGAAGGGAGAGAGAGGGGTGCGCTTTTCTCTTTATTAATCTATAGTAATCACTTTCAATGAGAAAAGCATCCAAATTCTGACTCAGAGAGGGAACAACTGAGAAGATTATCCTTCCTGGAAGCAAAGCTTTGATGTATTTAACAAGAAAAGGTTTGTGTCTGCCCGAGAACCAAAAATTATCTGAATGTCTACCGTGAAGAATGACTTCCCCACGAGCTTACTGACACCGAAAATTTCTCTATCCTGAATCAAACTAACAACAATATATATTATTATACTCTATTACTCTATAAGAATATATAATGAAATATATATAATCCATATAACAAAAATGTGTCTATATATGCTTAGCACTATATGCTTTCATAGAATAATTTTATAATAAAATAATAGTTGTAACTCACATTAAAATAACTTAGTGCCGACAACATGAACGGAAGGTAACTGCGCACTGGGTGAAAAGCAGGAATTGATATATAACCATACTTACAAATGAATGCATAGGCTTCCCCTCAACTCCTACAGCCCTGATAATTTTGCTGTCCTTACCTCTCTAAAGCAAATATTCAACATATCGTAGCTCAATTTCCCCTTTTATCAATGCTCTTTCATTTGCATACCTGTTTGATTACATTATTTGGAAATTACAAAGGAAACCTTTGGTCTCTGGGGCGCCTGGCTGGCTCAGTGGGTAGAGCCTGCGACTCTTGATCTCAGGGTTGTGAGTTTAAGCCCCACATTGGGCATGGAATCCACTTCTAAAAAAAAATAAAAATAATAATTAATTAATTTAAAAACAAAAGAAACTTTGGTCCCTGAAACATGATTTCATGCACTAATAATAATGACTTGGCTAAGTTGCATTAGGATTTAAGTGGTCAACTGAGCATTCCCAGCTCTCTATTCCGACAGACTCTGGGGTTCAAAGGTGGCAGGAACAGTATCTGGGGTTCTCAAGATTCTGTGTATTCCTTTAAAAGCAATGATGCTTATAGTAATGTAACTGAAAAGCCAACGTTGTGGGTAGCGTACATCTGAGCAAGTGGTCTAGGAGTACATAGCTACTGTGTCTTTTCTAAGATATCTGGGCTATCTTAGCTTGAAACTAAACTCACATTTAACCTCAGGTCATGATCCTCTACATATCCTGCATCCACACAAGATCTAGCTATGGTCTTCTGAAAACAGAGACCGCAAATGACAATCATTGCTAAATGCCCTTCCAGCTATGAATGACCTTCCTTCTGTCACCCTAATGGAAATTTTTTTGCCCAAATATGGACCTCTTCTTATTTAGTAGGTATCAATTACTTAGTGGGTAAGAATCTACCCTCAACAATACTTGGGTTCAAGACATGAAGTCTTTTTTTTAAAGACATTATTTATTTATTTGAGAAAGAGAGAGAACAAGCAGAGTGCGGAAGGGGTGGGCAGGAGAGGCAGAGGGAGAGGGAGAAGCAGACTCCCTGTTGAGCAGCGAGCCTGACGTGGGGCTCGATCCCAGGACCGCAGGATCATGACCTGAGCCGAAGGCAGACACTTAACGACTGAGCCACCCAGGTGCCCCAAGACATGACTTCTTTACATAATTTGTATGTGAGCTTTGGAAAGTGGTTTTCCTCCCCATACCTTTTTCTCCTCTGTAAAGCATGGATAAAAGTATTACTCACTTTATGGGGATTAAGGAAAAGGAAATTGAATCAAATTATTGAACACATTCTGGTATATGGGAAATGATAATAAAAAATAAGGTGTAATTGTGATCTAAACTGGATTTGGAGAAAATGTGGCAATAATTGCACTGGCAGAAGTGGACTGGTTCTATGTCCTCAAAATGAGCCGGGTCCAGTTTTGTGCCCAGTCATGACAGAAGATCCTGTACACGAAAGGAGACAAAGAAGAGAAACTTGGAACTGTTCTCTATTGAAGGATGATAAATACTTCATCTCTATTTTCCATATACAGTAATAGGGATGTCATTGACTAACTCGGGATTGCTGAGTCTTTATTAGTTTCATGTATAAATCAGGCATAATATAATTTACACATTGTTGACCTAAAGAGTCATATGAATGCTATTCTTATTGTTAATTTTTTTCATTGGTCCTGACATAAATGAAATGAAAACTAGGAACTTTAACCACTAGGATTTGTGTTTTATTAAATTACAATGAAAAGCTGTTCACATTACTATGGGGAGGAAAGCCATTCCTTTCTTAGTTCTTTGCTGGCATATGGATGCACACAAAGACAATTATGATACGTGTGTTCTATATAGTATTTTTCATTTACAGCCCAGTCCATGAAAAGTTTCCATAATATGGTTTGTCATGCTTAATTAGGTATTTTAAAGAAATAGATTATTTCAGGTTTAGTTCATCTTAGCCTTGGCTGTCATGTTTCTTTCTAGCTGGAAATAGACCACTGATTTTATGAAAGTCTAAACAAGAAAACAAAAAAGGAATTAAAACCACCATGAAAGCTCAATACTTTCTTCCTAATTCTTTAAATATGTCAACTATAAATGCTTATGTTTCCTTCTGATGGGTCAATAACTGAATTGTGGACATAGAGTAGATGTACAGATATATGGCGATGCAATCTCCATGTCAGTCTGATGGGCTACGAAGGCAAAATCAGGACTCCTGCTCTCAGAAAGCCCAAATATTGTTTTGTGCAATCTAATCTAGTTCTAGAAATCAAATCCTACAAATGAGTTTGACTACCATGGAATTCTATGACTTCTTAAATGTGCTTTCTCTTTTCCCTTTGAAAGCCTGAATATTTCTTAATTTAAAAAAATGGGTTATCTGAAAAGGACTTTCTTCCAGCTTGCTCTTCCATCCTGCCCAGTGTGCATGTCATTGCCACCCCTGACTCATTACCTACTTCCTGGGATGCTGGGCAAAGAGAATGCCAGGACTGCAGGGAATGTACCAAAGCCACGGAGGTCACTGCATAAACAGACTTTCCTTAAAGGAAATCTTAAGAGACCCCAGGAAATATGAAACCCATTGAGGTTCAGCCCAGGGAAAAGACGCCCCCACTCCCTAATTCTCTCTTGCTTAATCCATGGAAAAAGATTCAACCAGACAAGTTGCTGAGTTTAAGGTCAAATTGAAACTCTTTTCCCACCTCTTTTCATTTTTTCCAAGCCAAACATTTTACTGGCTCCAATGCAGAAAGCATAGAAGTTTATCCTTACTTGCCCTAGAAACCCTGTTATTTTCATCTTAAATAACCAGTCTCTGTGCTTGGAGCTTTTAACCCACTACTCAGTGAGGTTTCACTGGATTTGCTCTCCCCTGATTTGTCTCAATTTGTACCATTTTAATTTGTAGATACATAAGCCAATGCGTTGAATTTGCTTACCTACCATAACCAACCACCCTACTCCACCTCCAAGGTTTCTCTCCAGCTAAAATCTCAATTTTCACTTATTCTCTGTAGCACAAGTCTATAAAGATGGTCTCAATTTTCTTTTCTTCCATTTTTTTTTCACCTATTCTGATTAGGTCTTTGCCCAAATTAACACTCATGTACACGTCACTTCCATCTTACAACATCCACTGGTCATAAATGTAAAATCGATTCCTACAAAATTTCTAGAAGAAATATAGGACAAGACTTTTGTCCACTTGGGTTAGTTAGGAAGAGATTTCTTAGGTATGACAGGAAAAGCCTAATTCATGAAAAAATAATATATTGGATTTCATCAAACATAGAAACTCCAGTGCTTCGAGAAACACCATTAAGAGAAGGAAATGACAAACCACAGACTGGGAGAAAACCTTTGCAAAGCGCTTATCTGATAAAAACCTGGTACGTAGAACACACAAAGAACATTCATAACTCAATAATGAGGAAACAAACAACACAATTAAAAGATGGGCAAACTATTTGAAGAGAGAGTTCACCAAAGAAAGATAATAAGGCTGGCAGATAAGTACATGAAAAAATGCTTAATATCATTAGTTATTAGAGAAATGGAAATTAAAACCACAATGACATACCACACTTTAGAATAACTAAAATTAAAACAAAGAAAAGAAGAACAAAACTGTGTAACCAATGGAGATCTCATATATTGCTGGTGGGAATAAAAATGGTTCAATGACTTTGGAAAACAGTTTAGATTTTTTTTTTTTATAAACTTAAATATGCAATTACCATATAACCCAGCATTTCATTGCCTTGGAATTTATACAAATGAAATGAAAACCCATGTTCACACGCACAAAAATCGTATGTGAATATGTACAGTGGATTCATTTGTAATCTCCCCAAACTGGAACCAACTCTCAACAGGGATGCATAACAAATTGAGGTTTATGCACCCAATGGATACTACAGTGAATGGAAAGGAACTTCTGATCCATGGAACAACATGATGCATCTCACATTCTGCTAAATGCAAGCTACATACCAAATAATTCCATATATATGACACACTTGCAAAACTAGCAGGGCAGAAAACAGATCCATGGCTGGATATGGAGATGGTGTTTACTACAAAGAGGCACTGAGAATTGGGGGTTTCATGAAAATTCTATGTCGTGGGTATACTGGTGATAACACAACTGTAAATGTTTGCAAACGTATAGAACTAGGGGTGCCTGGGTGGCTCAGTTGGTTAAGTGTCTGACTCTTGATTTTGGCTCAGGTCATGATCTCAGGGTCCTGAGACTGAGCCCCGCATCAGGTTCCATGCTCAGTGGGGAGTTGGCTTGACATCTTCTCTCTCTCTCTCTTCCTCTGTCCCGCCCCACCCCCCACTCACACTCTCTCTTAAAAACAACAGCTTAAGGAACTGTATACTAAAAAAAAGACAGATTCTTCTGTATGTAAATTATACCACATTTTAAAAAATAGAGAAAGGGCACCTGGGTGGCTCAGATGGTTAAGCGTCTGCCTTCGGCTCAGGTCATGATCCCAGGGTCCTGGGATCGAGTCCCGCATTGGGCTCCCTGCTCCTTGGGAACCTGCTTCTCCCTCTGCTTCTCTCTCTCTCTCTCCCCCTCTGTCTCTCATGAATAAATAAATAAAATCTTTTAAAAAAATAAAATAAAATAAAAAATAAAAAATAGAGAAAAAGTTCATGGACAATTACTTCATAACCATCTATAGTAATTGATTATCATTCAAAAATTAATCCAGTGGTCAGTTCTAGGCCCTCACCTCTTCTGACCCCTCTGAGGTCATTTGACAAAGGTTCTTTTTAACGTTTGGCTTCTTAGATGACAAAATTTCTTGTTTTCTTTCTACCTCACCGGCTGCTCCTCCATGGTCTCACTTGTTGGTCTATAATTCTCTGACCTCATCTGTTACCCCCGTCCTCTTCGCTCACTTTGCTCTAGGCACACTTGCCCCCTTGCTCCACTTCAGCCCAGCCCAGCGCTTTTCCTCCCATTTGCTATCCATTAACCCAGAGCACAGTTCCTTGCAAGGTTGAGTCTCTGTTTTCAGGTCTCTGTTCAGGTCTCATATCCTGAAGGCAGCCTTCCTTGGCCACCCTATCTAAAAAAGTTGCCCCCAACACCCCAGGTCTAGCTGTAGTTCCTTTCACGGAATAATCTGTTTTCCATAGCACTTATCTGGAATGATCTTTGTTTATTGTCTGTCTCCCATTGGGGCATATAAATTTCATGAGAGCAGAGGCTTTATCTGGTGGCTTGCTGTATATCTGGTGTGTGGGACAAGGCCTAGCACACAGGAGACTCCAGTAAACACACACACACACACACACGTCTTCTTTCCTTTACTCCTTGCTCTAAAATTCTCACTTCATTCACCCATAAGTAAATTAACCATAGACTGGACCATATGAAATTGTGAAATTGTCAATATTTAATCATTTTGGAGCTACAGGATGGAAATTCCAAACGTTCAAATGAACACTGTTGTTAAAAAACAGACGAATGTGCCAATGACACATAGATTAAAATAATAAAGGTGCTAGATCGGTCAGACATCATGAACAGAATATTATTTCCTATAAATAAAATCTGGTGCTGTCCCTGTGATGCCTCCACCTTCCCGTGGAAGTCTGTAAGCCAGTGGACAGTGACAGGACACCTGCTTCCTGAATGATAAGAAGAAATGAATGGATTTCACACTGACAGCTTGTTAATCCATTACCTGGCAACCACAACATCAGAGACGAATCCTCATTTTCAAAAACCCATGTTCTCTCTTGAAGTCTTATTTAAGTAATATCTGTACAATCTGTAAATGAAGACAGAGCAGAGACATGTAGAAAAAATCACAATGGCATTCACTGACAGATATTAGCTCTTTCTCTGCTAATACAGAGAATGGATTTTTTCATTTTTCTTTCCAGCACACCAACTATAATTAAATTTAAGAAGTGCCAAAAATTAATGCTTTCTTTTTTTTTCTCTTTCTTACAACTGAAACAAATAATCCTATGGTATTAGCACATTATACTTAATTGCAAATGGTAATCGACAGCATAAATCTTACATTAGTATGTTAATTTCAGTGACATCTATTTGTGCCTTCAACCTTTAATACTGCAGATGGTTTAATATGGAATAATCTCTATTTTTCAGTCTCTTCAGCTGCTTTTACCTTTGTAAGTTTTTTTACTCAAAGTTTTTCCCACAGTTTTGTGAGTATAATAGATCTATGGGTGTCTAAAGCCCATCCACTGGGAGCTTGATGGACTTTATATCCATATGGTAGGTTTCCCAACTGGGCATTAGACTGAAGATTTCCTTCCTTATTCCTTTTCTTATTTTCTCCCATTGGCTAATGTAATTTATAAGCCTACACATTCTTTGAGTATACTTAAAACCTGATGTTTATGTTTTTGAAAAATATGGCACTAATTAAGTTTACCCTTCTGATAACTCAGTTTATGTACATAATCCTATCACATTCTGCTGACTTGGTCAATGACATGAATGGTCTTCTGGCTAGGAGCATGTACAAAGGCACTGCATGAACAAAGAATTATTACTAATAGCAAGAGAATCAACTCAGTTAAAATGACAGTGACACCTTACCATGTGAAAGCAAGGCAGAGTTTCCTTGAATACACATAATAAATACCTGAAGTCTCATCTCATACTAGATGAATTTTGAAATTTACTGGACAGTTTTGTTTTTACTAGCCACTTTTGAAATATCCCACTATAATGAGTACACTACTTAAAAATGTCGCCATGAAAGCACTGATAAAGATTCACCAAGGAATCAATAGATAGTATATATTCCAACTAAGGCTGGTTAACTTGAAGGTTGTAAAGTTAACTGCTTATGTTTTTATAAAACAGTGTTCTCTAATAGCACAGGTAGAACATACACCTGTGTGTATTTGTGTGTGTGTGTGTGTGTGTGTGTGCATGTGTGAGTGTGCATGCATGTCACCAAGGAGGAGATGCAAACGATACTAGCGTGGTCTAAAAGACCACCATCCAATAACAAGGGGCAAATACGATGATGATGTCTTTCTGGGAAAAAATTAACAATGTAGACATTGTGATCTTATCTAGTCCTTCTTATTGGACATTTGAGGATGTTTGACTAAATTGTGCATATGTAGGCACTTGGGAGGAGTAGACACTTTAATTCATAAATTTAGTTTTCCTGTTTTCAAACTACATAGGTTTTGTCAAATAAACAGGTTCACAAAAAGCAGGATGGTTTAATAAAATAGAAGTGAATAGAAATGTTCACAAAAGAAGGAAAGATAAAAGAATGTAAAGTGGGTTTTTTGAGGCACCTAATAGATTTTTCCTGCCTACTGCAATTCCCATTGTGGGGGTGGATCCCTATATGAAACATGAAGATATGAATTCCTCTTCTCTATATCTAATTATTGTACACTAATCCAGACTTTTAAATCTGGCAGATATTACCTATTTTGCTGTAAAACATGCCTTCCTTGACTCTTAAATCTCCTAAGGCTTGGTTCTACTCTAACAATAGCTCTCAATGCTGGTTGTGTATTAACACTGCCAAGAAGTTTTTAAATAAAGCTGATGTTTACACTCCTCTACAGCGCTATTGCATCAGAATTTTCTAAGGAGTGAGGCCCGGGAAATCATAATTTTAAAAAAAATATCCATTTTAATTGAAGTAAAATATGTTCACAGAAGAAGGCAGTTCTCACAAATGTACAGCTTAAGGAATTATCACAAAATGAACATACCTGTATTCTGGTTAACTAGAACATCACCAGTGTCCCACCTACATGCCCTCCTAATAGGCATCAATATGTCTTAGAACTTCTCAGCAGATTCTAGGGTACAGCCAGGGATGAGAACCACTTTATTAACTGCTAATTGTTTTCTACACCACTTTCTCTTGTTTCGATTGAGTTCTGAGGAATGAGTTATACATCATTATTAAACACATACTCTATGTTGGTGATTGCACAAACACGATCCTGTTTTATTTTTAAAATAGCCATTTAGAATAGTCTGCATCACACCCTTTTGTACAAATGAGGGAGCGGAGGCTGAAAAAGGGGTATAATTTGTGGAAGTGGTACCATGAATGTGGGGGGACTGGACTGTCAACCACATTAGCTTAGTGGCTAAAGTTAAAACTGGAACCAGACATGGGACGCCTTGGTGGCTCAGTTGGTTAAGCATCTGCATTTGGCTCAGGTAATGATCCCAGGGTCCTGGGATCAAGCCCTGGATTGGGCTCCCTGCTCAGCGGAAGCCTACTTCTCCCTCTCCTCCTGGCTTGTGCACTCTCTCACTGTTTCTGTCTCTCTCAAATAGATAAATAAAATCCCTAAAAACAAACAAACAAAAACAAAAACAAAAAAACTGGAACCAGATAGGCTTAGGTTTGAACACCAATTCTACCACTTCCTACATGTGCAATCTTAAGTCAACTGATTCAGTCTTCTTATCAATAAGATAAGAGATCACAATGTCATCTAGCCCATCTCACTGGGCTTACATGTGAATGACTCCGCATACTGCCTTGTAACTATTGTTGTGGCCAGTGTTGGACTTATATCTGATTCCAGACCCAGCTTTTCCCTCTCTTCCAAACTGCTTCTTCTAAAAAGCCCAAAGTGAAGAAGCCCAGGTCATGACCTTCTGTCAGATCTTTTTTTTTTTTTAAGATTTTATTTTTAATAATCCCTATACCCAACGTGGGGCTGGAACTCACAACCCCGAGATCAAGAGTCACATGCTCTACTGACTGAGCCAGCCAGGCACCTCCTGACTTCTTATCAGATCTTTAGTGTTGTAATTATTTGATTTAATTTCTATGAGGAGAAGGTCATTATAATATATACACATCACAGGGTGTCCCCAAATTCTAAAAACATGGGGCAAACAGTATGCTTATTAGCAATTTTTCAGACTAATAATTAGGCTCACTGATATTAAATTTTGAGGGACTCCATCTGAAAAGGTGTCCAGATACTGAAGAGAAACACATTAAAATATTAATTAGGAATGAAATTGACCTGCTGTTTCATAATAAATGTATCTTACATTTCTTCCTTTTTGTGGAATGGAGAGAGAGAAAGAGATAGATAGACAGATAGGTAGATCTATATCTTTATAAACAGGTAAGGAAAGTAGATTAAGTACAACATATCATGGGATTTCCTCTCCTGGTCCCCTAAGACTGAGCCTACCTACCCTACAGAGCCTTTAGAAAGTCAAGAGCTAAGGAAAATAACATTACATCATTGTTGTCCTTTCAGGTTAGTAAACAAAAGCTGGATCCAGCAAATCAGGGAAGTCTGTGCCAGATAACTTTGCCTTACTTCATTACAACGTTGGGGAATTTCCACTAGAGTGCTGGCATGGGCCCTGTGAACAAGCTATTTCCTTATTAGACCACTTACCTCACTTGACCCATTGTTATTGCTAACCATGCAATTCTTCTAGGAAAGAGGAAAAGAGGGAGAAAAAGACAGAAATGAAAGTGGTTGATGATTGTATTTGACACGGATTTACCCTTCCATTTTGTAATGTGAGCAGGTGGAGAGGAACAGCTTTCTTTAAAAATGTCATCAATTTGATCAGACCTGTGCTCTAGGAATTCCATAATGAAGACAGATATATTTATGGAAAGAACTGTGACTGATTATCAGCAGGGTGTGTGAGACCCGCCTGTGAACCTTCAGTTGGTCAAGTACTTTCTTCACCTGCCTTATGTGTAAGATGTTTCTGTTACCTCAGGTTCCCCATGTGATCTGACTTTGGAAGGATGAGGAAAAAAACGGAGGTGTCGCAGGCTTTATTAATGTTGTTTTCTTGTTATTTGCTTTTCTGTCTTCAAGGCTTTAGGTTTTTATCTATGTTAAAGCAGGAATTTCCTAGGTAAGCCAGTCAGAGACTGGCCCAGTAATCACAAATTCACCGTGATATTATAGGATCCCTGGATCTTAAAGGCAGGGACATCTACCCACATAGAGCTTTCCACAAATTTCAGTTCTGACTTATTTCCCTTGAACTCATTCACCTTTTTGGTTCTTGAAGTTTTGTTTTCTTTATTTTTTTATTTTTCCTGATTCTTAAAATTCTATTATTTTGACTTAGTAGATTGGATCCTAGAGAACTTTGTTTTAACATCAGGTTATTTACTCTTAACCTCAAGGTACTTACTCTTAATATTATATATTATTAACTAATTTTTTTATTACGTATAGACAAAAGTCTGCACCAAGAGCAATCAACAAGACTATCAAATAGGAGTTTACAGGACTAAGGAAAATGTCCTATTTGAACCATTCTATCATCTTTTCAGGACTCAGCCAAATTGTACACAACGATTACAAATTTCCTCTTTAGGGGAAGTCACATCAAGGGTGATAATGAAAAGAGTAGGAACAGGAATGTAAGAGTTGTGTAGAAAGGATCCAGTGGTTTTCCAATGTAAGTTGTCAGTAATTGTACCACGAGCTACTGTACTTGCTACTTTCCGACAGGCATGATAGGACTCATTCCATATAAAAATGTGTGATGATAGATAAAGGTTTCAGCCTAATGACAAAGTTTTCAATCATTTCCTAAATCAATTCATTCAATCATGTTAATCAATAGAATGTATAACATCAATGCTGTGAGGTATACTTTGTATCTAATTTAGGATGTAAACTTGCTCTGTTTCTGGTACACTTTAATTACTACTGTATGTGTCTTCATACTAAATAAAGGTCAAATGGATGGTGAGCCATTTGAAAACTGGATTAGAAAATCTGTCATCAGCCACACAAATCAGTGTTGACCAAAGTTAATTTCATAACACAGGCTTTCTCGACTCTGGACGTTTGGGGCTGGATAATTATCTGTTGTAGAGGGATGTCCTATGCGTTGTAGGATGTTTAGCAACTTTCCCAAACTCTACCCACTAGATGATGATAGGACCCACTCATTTGTGGCAATTAAAAATGTCCCCAGAATTGCCAAATGTCCCCTGGGTGGGGATGTGGGGGGGATGAACCTAGTTGAGATCCTTTTTTCTAATGTTTCATCCCTCCTCAATGGTTTTGTGATGGGATTTACATGAAAAATCTGCAGTAGTATAACTCTTAAAGATTCATATTTATTATTAGCATATTAAAGATTCTGAAAAGTCTTACTGCAAAGAAACCAATTTATTTTTGTTTAATTTAACATTTCCCAAATATTTTGACTACAAAATCATCTATATCTCAGTAATTGCTATTATAAATCTCTGCACTTTGTTACAAAATGCACCAGAAAATCCTGGTGAAATTGAATGTGTACACAAACACTTGATTCACTTAGAAGAAATTCTTAAAGCTTCAGAGTTTCTTATTAAATATGTGATGTATTTGTGTACCTCTAAGTTTAAAAAAATCTTCATTTATATAGATAGTTACAATATCAACTACATTAAAGTAACAAATTCTTTTCATAGCACATAATGGTTTACAAAATTACTTGGCAGGTGTGAAATAATAGAAAATACATATATTGGTCTCTGGCCCCAGTTCCTAGCACAGAGCTCCTAAAAGCCTTGTAATTTCCTAAGTGATAAAAACACTGAGAGTAGCTTTTGTTCTAATACAGGTTACCCCCCTGCTATCCAAAAGTAGAATGAATCTGAATGGCTTTAAGAGAAAAAGCAATTATCATGAATTTATGTGAAAAATATTTTGAGTGTTCCCAGATCCAAAAAAATAAGCTCTTTTAGGCTTTTCTGATACCTTAGGACCCATCTAACGGATGCACAAAGTAAACCAAGATAAAGCCCAGATGCTCACAGTCACAGTTCAAAGCTAGGGCAGTTTGATGATGATATGAGTGTGGTCCCTCAGAAAGGAGATCCATGGGGCCACTCTGGCTGCTGAGAGCATGCTGCCCATACATCATCTTGCTGCAAAACAGACACCGATTGATATTTTAGCTTTTCACCTTTTTTTTGTAAAAGCAAACATCCTCTTTGATTTCATCTGGTTAGCAGAAATATACTAACGTAGGTCTTTTCCTAAAAGTGAATTTTAAACAGCAGGGGGTACCTGTATTTGGTCTTTGACCCCAGTTCCTGACAGTTCTCGAAATACTTGTAATGTCCTGGGTGATAAAGGTCTCCTTTGATCTAATAAAACAGCTCTTGGTGGGTCTTGGGTAGCTTCAGAATGGGGGCTGGTTACTACAAAGACCAAGCCATGTTTAGAAATTTGGAACGTTCAGCTCCATCCCCCATTCTCAGGGAAGGGAAGAGGGGTTGGACATTGGGTTAATGATCCATCATGCCTACTGATGAGGTCTCCTAAAATCTAAGGAGTATATGAGTTTGAAGAGCTTCCAGGCTCATGAACATGTGGAGGTATGGGAAGGGTGGTACCCAGCTTGTGCCAGGTATCCCATCACTTGGCTACCTATCTCTGTCCTTTGTTATATTCTTAATAATAAACCATAAATGTAAGTGTTTTCCTGAGTATTTTGAGCCATTATAGCTCAAAGCCAGGGAGGGGATCATGGAACCCTGATTTATACTGTCAGAAGTACAGGTGACAACATGTGACTTGTAGTTGATGTCCGCAGCGGGGGAATCTCATGTGAACTCCAGATAGTGTCCAAACTGGATTAATTCAGAGGCCACCAACTGATATATCACAGAGAATGGTAGGTTGTGGGGAAAACGTACACATCTGGTGTAACAGAGAAGTGTGGTAAGAGTGTGGGAGTGAAGGAGAAATACACAGGCAGTGTTTCCTCATTTTGCGGGGGACATTCATCCTTTCCTTTCCAAGATATAGATATTAGTATTATTCTTCTTTCTGAGTGAAGGAAGTCTTAAGAACGTGAAGTGACTCGCACAAGGTCTTACTACTTCAAAATGGGGGGCAGGACTCTCAATGACATTTCCAGATCCCACTTTTGGTCACAGTACACACCATAGAGGTAGCCACTCAACACACTGCTACCCTTCTCCAACAGGGCATGAGCTGTGCAATGAACATGGGACCACCCTCCACCTCCCCATGTCCACCAGGGATTAGCTTCATCAACTCAGCTTAAATCCATCCCTATTCACAATGACTGGTTCAGTGATGGGGACCAAATCCAGGCCTACTCAGAGTATGGCATTGGACTACTCTTCTAGGAGTCCACACTTGACCTAAGTCGGTCTAGTGAGAGAATGGTGTAAGACTTCAGTGCAATGCTAGAGGAAGGGAGGCCTTTTGGTCAGGTCAAGCTGATGGTCAGGTGAACAGATGTGAGAACATTGATTGCTGGAAATTTTAGCTGCCATGTGGGAAACTCACCTGTGTAGAAAGCCAACACATGGAGGATAGACCCAGAAAATTCCAGAGTAAGAGATGCCATACCCCCAGAAAGCCTAAAGCCAGATCTACCATTTGATGTTTCCAGTCATCCAATATTTTCTTTATTATTTTACCCACTTGTGTTTGGGTTTGTGTCAATCACAACAGAAACCATTCTTGGCAATACACCTAAAAAAAAAAAAGTAGTAATAAGTGACTTGTCTTTTCAAAACTTAGCTATTGGGGGGCGGAGCAAGATGGCAGAGGAGTAGGAGACTTGGATTTCGTCTGGTCTCAGCAATTCAGCTGAATAGGGATCTAACCATTCTGAACACCTACAACTCAACAGGAGATCGAAGATAAGAATAGTAACAACACTCTGAACAGAAAAGCGACCACTTTCTGGAAGGTAGGACGTTTGGAGAAGTGAATCCGAGGCGATATTCAGGAGGATAGATGGTGGGGAAGGGGCCTCCGTCGGCTGCTTCTGGCAAGTGATAGAGCCGCGGAGCACAAAATCGGACCTTTTAGAAGTTGGCTCCGCGGAGGGACATGGCTGCAGTGGCTAAGTGGGGGATGGAACCCTCACGGGACAGTGTGGTCCCAAGACCCTCGGGGTCACAGAAAGACCGGAGTGCCTGAGTGCAGCAGAGCTCCCAGGGATCGGAGCGGGGAAGCCGGCTGCAGAGATGGAGCCGAGGCGCGGGCTCTCAGCTCGGGGTGGCCATAAACTGTGATCCGCGGCCCAGTCGGGCCACTGCTCCTCCAGCAGGGACCCAACAAGCGGCAGAGCCGGGGAGACTCCCCTTCCTCCCCCGGGAGGAGCGGCGCGGGAGCACACCGCAGGGATTTGCTGGGTTTGGAGACTCCGCACGGGGTCGGGTGCCAGAGATAGAAACGCTCGGTCACAGGCCGGGTGAGCGCGGAGTGTGGCCGGAGACTGGGGACACGGGAGTGACTGCTTTTCTCTGGGGGCGCACTGAGGAGCAGGGGCCCGAGTTCTCAGCTCCTCCGGGCAGAGAGTGGGAGGCCACCATTTTCACCCTGGTTCTCCAAAGCTGTACCGAGAGCTTGCAGGGAACAAAAGCTCCTGAGAGCAAACCCGAGCAGCTTGCTTAGCCCGGACTGACAAGGGCGGGGCAATTCCACCTCCGGCAAAGATATTTGGGAACCATGGCAACAGGCCCCTCCCCCAGAAGATCAGCACGAACAGCCAGCAAGCCAAGACCAAGTTTACCGATCAAGGAGAACAGGAGAACTCCAGCGCTAGGGGAACACTGCACATAGAATTCATGGCTTTTTTACCATAATTCATTAGTTTTTCAAGGTTAATTTTTTAACTGTTTTTTTTTGAATTTTTCTTTTTCCCTTTTTCAAACAACATCTTATCAATCCCTTTTTAAAAAAAATTTTTTATTGTTCATTTTAGAGTCATATTTTTATCCCTTCATAGTAGTTACCCTTATTTTTGGCATATATATATAAGTTGTTCTCTCTTTAAAATTTTGAGATACAATTTATTCTAACAGATAAATATATACCCTAAATCACTAGTGTATGGCTTTGTTCTAGTCTCCTGCCTGATCACATTCTCTCCCTTTTTTTTTCTTTTTTCTTTTTCTTTTTAAATCTTCTTCTTTCTTTTTAAAAACAACTTCTTATCATCAATTCCTTTTATAAAATCTTTTATAATTTTCATCTTTACAGTCATCTGCCATCCCTTCATTGTATCAACCCTTATTTTGTACATATATGTCTTTCTTCCTTTAAAATTTTAGCAGGCACTTTCTTCTAACAGACCAAAATATGCCCAAAAGCTAGTGTGTGGCAATGATCTATGCACTAGCCTGATCATATTTGATCATATTCTGGGTTTTTTTGTTTTGTTCTCTTTTTGTTTGTTTTTATCTTTTTTTTCCTTTTTTTTTTCTTTCTTTCCCTTTCTTGTCCCCTGGTTTTAGGTCTTTTCCAATTTGTATAGAGTATATTTGCTGTCTCATTCATCTGTTCTCCTCTGGACAAAATGACAAGACGAAAAAAATCACCTCAGCAAAAAGAACAAGAGGTGGAACCGTCTGCCAGGGACCTACTCAATACTGACATTAGTACGATGTCGGACCTAGAGTTCAGAATCATGACTTTAAAGATACTAGGTGGGCTTGAAAAAAGTGTGGAAGTTATTAGAGAAACCCTTTCTGGAGAAATAAAAGAACTAAAATCTAACCAAGTCGAAATCAAAAAGGCTATTACTGAGGTGCAATCAAAAATGGGGGCACTAACTGCTAGGATAAAGGAGGCAGAAGAGAGAATCAGCGATATAGAAGACCAAATGATGGAAAATAAAGAGGCTGAGAAAAAGAGAGAGAAACAACTACAGGATCACGAGGGCAGAATTCGAGAGAAAACCGATACGATAAGACGAAACAACATTAGAATAATTGGGATGCCAGAAGAAGAAAGAGAGAGAGGGACAGAAGGAATATTGGAGCAAATTATAGCAGAGAACTTCCCTAATGTGGAGAAGGAAACAGGCATCAAAATCCAGGAGGCACAGAGAACCCCTCTCAAAATCAATAAAAATAGGTCAACACCCTGACATCTAATAGTAAAGCTTACGAGTCTCAGAGACAAAGAGAAAATCCTGACAGCAGCTCGGGAGAAGAGATATGTACCTACAATGGTAGAAATATTAGATTGGCAACAGACCTATCCACAGAGACCTGGCAGGCCAGAAAGCACTGGCATAAGATCCTCAGAGCACTAAATGAGAAAAATATGCAGCCAAGAATACTATATCCAGCTAGGCTATCATTAAAAATTGAAGGAGAGATAAAAAGCTTCCAGGACAAACAAAAACTAAAGGAATTTGCAAACACAAAACCAGCCCTACAAGAAATATTGAAAGAGGTCCTCTAAGCAAAAAGAGAGTCTAAAAGCAGCATAGATCAGAAAGGAACACAGACAATATACAGTCAGTCACCTTACAGGCAATACAGTGGTACTAAATTCATACCTTTCAATAGTTACCCTGAATGTAAATGGGCTCAATGCCCCAATCAAAAGACACAGGCTATCATATTGGATTAAAAAACAAGACCCATCCATATGCTGTCTGCAAGAGACTCATTTTAGACCCAAAGACACCCCCAGATTGAAAGTGAGGGGGTGGAAAACCATTTACCATGCTAATGGACAACAAAAGAAAGTTGGGGTGGAAATCCTTATATCAGACAAATTAGATTTTAAAACAAAGAGTATAATAAGAGATGAAGAAGGACACTATATCCTACTTAAAGGGTCTATCCAACAAGAAGATCTAATAATTGTAAATATCTATGCCCCTAACGTGGGAACAGCCAATTATATATGGCAATTAATAACAAAAGCAAAGAAACACATGGACAACAATACAATAATAGTGGGGGACTTTAACAACCCCCTGACTGAAATGGAGAGATCATCTAAGCAAAGGATCAACAAGGAAATAAAGACTTTAAATGACAAACTGGACCAAATGGACTTCACAGACATATTCAGAACATTCCATCCCAAAGCAACGGAACACACATTCTTCTCTAGTGCCCATGGAACATTCTCCAGAATTGATCACATCCTAGGTCACAAATCAGATCTCAACCGGTACCAAAAGATTGGGATCATTCCCTGCGTATTTTCAGACCACAATGCTTTGAAACTAGAACTCAATCACAAGAGGAAAGTTGGAAAGAACTCAAATACATGGAAGCTAAAGAGCATCCTACTAAAGAATGAATGGGTCAACTAGGAAATTAAAGAAGAATTAAAAAACTTCATGGAAACCAATGAAAATGAAAACACAACTGTCCAAAATCTTCGGGATACAGCAAAGGCAGTCCTGAGAGGAAAGTATATAGCAATACAAGCCTTTCTCAAGAAACAAGAAAGGTCTCAAATACACAACCTAACCC
>NW_027397088.1:22297514-22322039 GCF_003265705.2 Callorhinus ursinus
AAAAAAACTTAGCTATTGCAGTAGAAAACAAGAAATTTGACTTAAAATGTTTTACAAATTTTAAGCCACTATATATTTCTATTACAACTCCTAAGTTCAGTTTGTCTAAGCTAGACTGCTGTTAATCACAAACTCTAAAACAGAATGAAAACAAATTCTAGGTGGTATAGTTAGACATGGTTAGAATGGTAACTCTAAAGGAATGCTACAGATAACCAGCTAACTGCCAGATGTAAAAAATTATAATAATAATAAAAAAATCTGGAGAGAATGGCATGGGTATAGTTTCTAAAAGGAGAAAAATCAGGGTCAACAAAGAATTTAGTATGTAACACATTGGTATTGGTATTTAGTAATGGTATTTAGGAAATTCATCTGAAGCAGTAAGAAAAATAAGGTATCAGTTGCATACTTTTTGGCAAAATAGATGAATGATCCTGCTTAATTATTTAATTTACTGTGGAGAAGTTGGAATTGAGGAAAAGATCAAAATCAATCCAAATATTTTCCAGTTTTCTCCATAAATAGAGTCTCATAAGAATTTTTTTTCTCTTTCAATTCCAAATCTGAGATCTAGTTCCTGCAAGAGACACATTTCTTTATTATTTCTGTAGCTAATAATTATTATAATGTGGTTAGCTTTCTGTCCTTTGAAGCCCAGACACATTCATAGTACTGGATAACAAAGAATGTTCTTTAAATACTGTCATGTACCAGTGCCATTCAAAGAAATGCCCAATGCGTCCCCTGCTATATCCCAGAGTTCTAACTCTTCATGTGGAGGAGCCATGCAATAATGAGAAACCGAAGCTACTGCCTAAGACAATAAAAGCAGGTTCTGAATAATTCTGAACCCATTTTTATTATCTTAGGTAGTAGTTCTCATTTACAAGAAACAAATAAACAAAGAAACTCAAACAAAAGGGAAGAGAATCTACTGACAATGACCACCTCCCAATGGAATCTTAAAAAGAAAGGTATTTCTGGATATACAATATTTCTAGAGACCTCAACAGCAATAATCTGGGGGTCTTTATTATACACTCTGCTGTGCCCACATTATGGCGTAAATACTCTCCACATGCCCATTTTTAATGTCCTTTGGGAGAAAAATGTTTCCTTAGCCTTCTTCTCTACCTAATTGCTCCGCTTACTCATAGTTTCTGTGACCTCATAACTTTGGCAAAGTCCATCATGGTCTTTCCAAGCTGATTTCTACAATATTTAACTTTGGTTCCTGCTGCTAAATGACTCATTCTGCTAGAATTTCCTACTTTAAGAGACTCTTACTGACTGAGCTCATCTTTGGTGAGCCAGGCCACATCACAGCTTCTTCATCAGCTTTTGGGTTGACTGCCCTTGAGTCCAGTGTCCTACCTCTCAGTCTGGTCGGAGATGGCTAAGGAGGTAAAAAAGCTGTGCAGTAAGATGTTTCTGAGGCAGCTAGTCCTGCAAAGAAGTGTATCCACCATGAACACAGTACTTGGCAGGCAAAACAGAATTTAGCTCTTGCTAACCAGTAAACTGCCTACATCCCACCCACACAATTTCAAAGTTGCCCCCACCTAACACATTCCATCTGTCACACACATTGTAAATACACCCACATCTTACAAATAGGATGTTGTTAATCTTGCATCAACGTCATCTACTGCCTCTAGAGACAATGTCAAAAGGTCATATCAAAAATTGCTTGATGATCTTAGGGTCGACTGGGTAACGGTTAAGGCCATTGATCTGAGGCTAGACTATGAAATCTGGCTCTGATATTTAATATTTGGCCAATTGTTGTAATCTCTTTATTCTTCAGTCTCCTAGTCTATAAGATGAATGTGCTTCTCACCCACCCTGTAAGATTTTGGAGCAGATTAATTGAATCAAAAACCATAGGAACATGAAATGCTACCATTTTAAATAGGACCATTGAAATGCATTCAGTTTTTATTTGTCTCCTCTCTGCACTTGTAACTTACACAAACACCACTAAATTACTGATATAAAATAGTATTAAAAACCCTCCATTGTCATAACAGTTACCTTTTATAGAAGAGAGAAATGAGAAGGAACCTTCACTTCTCAGTACTTGGAGCTCTGTATCTTTCATTTGTCTCTGGTCCTGAACATGTAATTCATTTTCTAGAATAGTTCACTAACCTTGAAACATGAGGTCTCCATGGTTGGTATTACAAGGCCATTTATTTTTGGATGGTAAGATATTTAACAGGATGAGTGACTCTAAGGATATCAGCTTCCTACCTACCTTCTCTTAGAGTGAAGAGTCCTTATACTCCTGTTCTACAGAAATCACAGATGAGGACTTGGTTAGCTGTATCTTAGCTACAGTAGGGCAGTAAATAATTCCAATTACCCCACCATTTCCACTTACACCTGATTCCTGGTTCAAATTTATGTTTTACTTAAAGTCTTTTTGCTACAAGTAAACAGACTCATTAACGAGGCCTCAACATGAAGAGAGCTTTTCTTAAGGATCTATGTGGTCCAGTTCTAGAACAAGACCATTGACTGGAATTGCAACAGGTCTAGGAACCAGCTGTTCTATCAGTATCTCTCAGGGTAAATGAAACTCTGTATTTTGAGTCTTTGGAGTTTTTTTCTGAGTTTCTATTTTTTATAACTTCAGTTTTCCATATTCCCTACCTTAAGGCCTCAACACTGCCTCACAGCTTTTTTCTTTATGCCACTTTTGACCTTGAGCAATGGCTACCAATTGCTGGATTTTCTTTGTGCTTCTTAATTAAAATCCCAGAAAAAGTGAATTTTGTTGGACTAGCCTCCTATATCATAGGCTCTGTATAGCTAGTAGGTTGATTACTTTTGTTCAACACCAACTCCTGCCCAATTATTTATAGAGAGAAGAGAGGATATTTCATTGTTTTACACAGGGCTGCCTCTTCCTCCGGGGCTGTGGGCAGGGACATTTTACTTAGAAGGTTCTGTACGCACAGAAGGTGTTATGAATAAGATGTTAATATAAAAGTCTAAGAGGAAATCACATCTTATTCCTCAGGACATAGTACTGACCATCAGTTTTGAGGGACCATAAAGAAAATTTTGCATTTAGTGGTGTCAGCTCAGTAGCTTAAAAATCATCTAAAGTGGAAGTATTTTCTCTATGGGAAATCAGCAATTACTACAAATCAGAGCTCCCTATCTCTCCACTATTCACCAGCTCCACCATTCTACACCTGATTTACCAACACTTTACTGTCTCTTACCCAGTAATTTCAGGAAAAAAAAACAACCCTATTTACATGGGCCAAGCACCTATTCCTGAATCTATTACTATATTCACAGAGTAGATTAACCACATTGTCCGGCCCCAAACCTCCATGGAGCTACAGTATTGGTTGTCCTTGTTAGAATGGCAAAGACAGAGGGGAATAGAAGTGGTTTCATCACTAGAATTGAGACGATTAGAAGAAAGAGTGATGAATAATGAGCATGCAAAAATCACAAGGCAAGACTCTTAGAGAATCTGGAACATGTTTCAATCCAAAAGACAAAATAGGACAAGGCAAAGAGTTAAGGTCATAAAAGATTTCAGGACACTAGGGGATTGTGTGGATTTTCCTGGTTATATTTTTGCTACCCTAAAATAGAATTCTTTATTAAACTTAATCTCATTCATCATAACTTCTCTAAAGTAAAATGTGCATTCAGTATATATAAGAGAATATAGAAATATAGAAGTTTTCTTCCCTTTTGAAACTCTTAGAAATATAGATATATAGAATAACATCGTCTATATTTTATGATCATTATTTAGAGTAATTTGACTATTAATTATAAATAGAGCACTCAATCTTAAAACCACTTAGACAATTCCCCAAATGCTCCTAAATTAAGGTGTGTGTATATGAGTGCTCAACTAAGAAAACATAATAGCATTCAATGATTATAGCTTATTCATGTCCACACAGCAAGGCCTGTTGGTTTGCCCCAAGTGATGTGAGCTCACATAACCACACTTCTTGTTAAAGTTAGAGTAATATCAAAGTAATGAACACTTGCTTACAAGTCTCCTATGGATACGAATGCAATCGTTAGAAGGTCATCCTGACCACAGAAATCATT
This sequence comes from Callorhinus ursinus, assembly GCF_003265705.2. Taxonomy (NCBI): domain Eukaryota; kingdom Metazoa; phylum Chordata; class Mammalia; order Carnivora; family Otariidae; genus Callorhinus; species Callorhinus ursinus. Next base: position 22,301,610 of record NW_027397088.1, read on the forward strand.
CCCGCCAATTTACTGATAAGTAAAACCTAAATACAAGCAATACGGCTTCTTGGCATCTTTTATTTGCCCCAGCTGATGCTAAATGCTGCAAAGATTCACAGAAGTTCCAAGGGTGCACATGTGCTACAACCATTTGACTTCATTACTTTATGTTTTCATGAAGCTGAAAGCACAGATAGAAAGAAGTGGGTTCCCATCCTCCCACCCTTACCCACCCACTTTCAAGAAAGGGCATTTTTGTTTGTATTTCATTCTTTATCCTTGGAGTCATCTTCACCAGAATCAAGAATTTGTTCTTTTAAACTATGGTAGTGTCTGGGACATATGGAATCAAAGATACAGAAAACTCCTTGATTACATTCTGTGCTTCTGAAACTCAAATATACGCAAAAAGGACTTGGATTTTCCCACTTAAATTCACCTCCAGTGAATTTAAGACATTCAATCATCACCCAATGCCAGTCTTTCCTCTTTGACTCTTTATCAAGACTATTTCATAGAAAAAGTGACAAAGATATCACTATACTTGTAAATAAAAATTCACTGACACTAAATACCTAAACAGAAATGGTAACTTAAAACTGGACCCATCAGTCTGTATTGAGCATACTTGATGTGAGGATACAGTGACCTTTTCACTGTCTCTGTTGAATTGACTTCGATGTGGTGCCTTTCATCCCCATGTAGGAATGAGAAAACCACCTCCTGTGGAGGTTGAGTCTTACAAGAGGTCTCCTTCCCTTGCTAAGATCCTTGCTCAAAAGAAAGGTCATGAAAGCTGCATACTGATCACATTCTAAACCTTTTTGGCCGGGCCCCAGTGGAAGCCTGGATTAATGAGACTGATAAACTCTGACTTACCCTTTAAGACAGTTAGAGAAAAACACCCCGTGGTGATCATTCAAGTCCAATAGGGGAGGCCATTACCAACTTTCAGCTCTCTTAACTGGCTATTGTTCCAAAAACACTTTTGATTCACAGTAATAGGCAAGTGTGCAAACCTTCCTTCCTTCCTCTTTCCTTGAGTGAGAAGGGGACACAAAAGTCAAAATTTCCAGAATAAAGTGATATGTCAAAGGTCACTAGAATGTTATGCTTATCAAAATTACTGATAAAGAATTTTTATCCATATCCATTGTGACAATTTTATGTTCAAATGATCCATGTATGTAACACTGGTATCTCTGATGTTTCTGAAATTTCAGTTCTTCAACTTAGGGTGAAATAGCAGTCAGTCAGAAAATATTCAGAGTACTTGGGGAAAAAAAATTCCCACTTTGACAGAAACTCAAACAACAGATGCATATTGTTCATAATGAGAAAAAAATATTTGACACATAAGAACAATAATCTCCCCAAAGATGTCCATGTTGTAATTCGTAAAATCCACGAATGTGTTATGGTATGACAAAGGGACCTTGCATATGGTTATTAAGTTAAGAATCTGAGGAGTGGGGGGAGATTATTCTGTATTCCCCGGATGACCCTGATTTGTCACAAGCAAAGACTTTTTGAGTGTAAAGGATGGCAGAAAAGTCAGAGACAGAGGAGAGGAGGAGATGTGACAACAGAAGAGAAGTTACGAGTCGCACAGATGAACGCTTCTGAGCTGAAGGAAAGGAATGAGGGCAGTCTCTAGGAGATGGAAAAGGCAAAACAAGGAATTCACCTAGCCTAGAGCCTTCAGAAGGAATGCAGCCCTGCCAATGCTGGAATTCTGACCTCGTGAGATCCATTTTGGACTTCTGACCTGGAACTGTGAGTTCATACCTGTGTCTTGTTTTAATCCACAAAATTGTTGTAATTTTGTATGGCAGCAATAGAAAACTAATATGTGGTCTAATAACTTTACTGTTAAATCACTTAAAGATTGTGGGACAATATATATAAACCACCTAATTACTGCTCATTGTTAAAATGATTACTAACAAATCTTACTTGACCTGCCCCTTACTTTCTAAAGAATTAGGTCTCCTTTAGATTCCGTGAAAATGCATGACTGAAATATCAAATGATTTCCCATTTATACTCAACACAGACCATGTTATCTGCTTTAAAAGTGATTTGCAACTTTATCTATTAAAAAAAACTCTACAGATCTAGGATTAAGCTTACTTTAATCTTACCTAGTTCATTGTTGGCAATCAAATGACAGTATTCAAAAATAAAGGACAGGTTATAAAGATCTAACCCTTTGTGGATTTTAAGAACTTAAAAGTAGTAAAGTCACATTTAAAAGAGTTAAGTGACTTTTTGAGTCTTTCAAAATTAAGTAACTTATTTAAAATATGCATTGGGGGCAAACAACATGACCAAGGAAATATGCCTCTCTATTTATTTTAAGAGAATTTAACCAGAATGAAATGTTTCATTGTTGCATTAAACTTAGGGCATTTCAATTGATTTAAACATCACATATATGGACTCAGAAGTATTATCATTGTTAATCATCACTCGTTTTTATAAAAAAAGAAGCTTTGATATTTTCAACAAGAGAGACAATGTTTTTAATTCCATTGCATTTGTTCAAGGAAAGTTCTAACCTTAGACTACGTCTGTGCCTGCAGAGGTAATAATATTCTTCCGATCATCAAGGACCAAAGCAAATATGGGAAGCTCCAGATGGATATTGAATCTATAAATTGAAACACTTTCATGGGGGAGTACGGGTGGAAAAAGCTATGTTTTTTTCTATCAGATTTTTCACTGAGAGAGTCAGTAAATCTTTGCTAACTCTTAGAATTATTATTTGGAACATTTTAGAATGAGAAACTTCAAGAAAGAAAATAATTTGGTTGTAGTCGGAATATTTGGCCTGGGCCCCATCTGTACCCTGAAGATGACCCAGTGGGTGTCCCACTTTCACAACTGTACACACTCTACATTCGGGATGACAACTGGAGTCCTACACGTCTGTACAACGTGGGCCAAATCTGGCACCATGTATTTTTTTTCAAACCATTTTTTTTAAACATGCCTAAAATAAAACATTGGTTACTTCTAGAAAATTCATGTTTTGTATGCTTTAAGATTAAATATATATATATTATATATATGTATATATATAAATACACTCAATTATGATCATAAGTGTTCTGTAATCTGCTTTTATCCCACATGATTGTCCACGTCAGTCCTCAATAACACCAAGCACGATTCACGTCTGTTTCACACAGCATTCTCAGACCGAAACCAGTTGTGTCAAGTAAACTACCTATGCCTAAACCAATTGTGTTGAAAAATGTCTTCTTCTTTTTTTTAAGATTTTATTTATTTATTTGACAGAGAGAGACACAGCGAGAGAGGGAACACAAGCAGCGGAGTGGGAGAGGGAGAAGCAGGCTTCCCGCAGAGCAGGGAGCCAGATGCGGGGCTCAATCCCAGGACCCTGGGACCATGACCCCAGCCGAAGGTCGATGCCTAACGACTGAGCCACCCAGATGCACTGAAATATTTTTTCTTAGGGCATATTTATTTTAGCGAGTTTGACAATAAATTCCTTATTATTAAAAAAGGTGGGGAAACGGATGGGAATTGTCCAGAAAATGGTAAAGCCTTGCAAGCACTATTTGGAGAAAAACTTGTTAACTGAACTTGTGTGAGATTAAGTGTACTGTGAGTGTAATTAGAGATATTACCAAAGGTATAGATCATGGTCTTCTCCCTCAGGCACCATCAAGTTTAGGAAACAAGATGGTACCCCATTTATGCACAACAGCCACTGTGAGAAAAATTATCAGAGAAACACCAAGGAATTTTGTGGGGTATTATAGCAATTAGATAAAGACTTAAATGTATATATATATTCAAAACCTTAGACCCAATAGTGCCACCTCAGAGAACTTATTAAAAAATTAGACATTTATGTACATGTATGATTATTGCTGTGTTCTTTACAATAGTAAAAATTTGAATCCGTCTGTATGTGTAAACAATAATATTTAAGTAACTTAGTGCATCCATATGCTGAGATCATTCAAAGCCATTAAAACATGTCTCAAATAATAGAGCATGAAAATGCATTTGATACATTGCTAAATTAAAACAAAATCAGATTGCAATCTATTCAAATCAATCTCAATTTTGTAAATATCTCTGTAAATATAGATTGATTATTAAAGACGTTTGAACCGAAATAAACCAAATATTTTTAATGTATTTATTTATTTATTTAAGAGAGAGACAGAGAGCACGAGCAGGGGAAAGGGCAGAGGGAGAGGGAGAAGCAGACTTCCTGCAGAGCGCAGAGCCCAACATGGGGCTCGATCCCAGGATCCTGAAATTCACGACCTGAGCCGAAGTCAGATGTTCAACTGACTGAGCCACCCAGGCACCCCAAAATAAACCAAGTATTAACTCTGATTTTCCCTGTTGTGAAATTTTGGGTGATGAATATGTTCTTTTTTATTCTTTTCTGTATTTTCCCATTTCTTTTCAATAATTAAAAATACTTTAACTTTTTTAAAAGATTTTATTTATTTATTTGAGAGAGAATGCGCAAGACAGAGAGCATGAGTTGGTGGGGGGAGAAGCAGACTCCAGGCTGAGCATGGAGCCCGATGCGGGACTCGATCCTAGGACCCTGGGATCATGACCTGAACTGAAGGCAGCACTTAACCCACTGAGCCACCCAGGTGCCCCATACTTTGACATTTTTAAATTAATAAGACATTTAACTGGAAGCAGTTTTCAAGATAGCCTGATGTAAGAGAAGACTGAGAAATAAGCTCAAGTACAAATTATGGTTTGAAGTATTAGAGCCTTAAAGTGATCAGGGTGTTAAGGAGTTGGTGGTTGCAGATGAGAATGTTTCTGCAGAGTTTCAAGGGGAAAGTTTAACCAAATACCCAGTGAAAAGTTAACCAAATGCCCCAAAATAGTAGTCATTGAACATATATTTTTAATTTGAGAAGGAAATGGATTCATTCTGGTTTTCTCCCAAATCTTCCATTTTGGTAAATTGATAGTTCTAAAATCTCTGAGCTTTCCAAGAATCTTAAGGTCAAGGACCGAGTACGTTTTCATTGTTAAGTTCTCTGAAGTAGCCATCATAGAACCTTGTCTACTTTTGAATTTCAACATTGACAGAACCTGCCATATCATATCGTCCATTTGGACAATGGACGATATGAGGAGGAGTGCATTGAGGAGTTCAGATGTTGACCAGAAATTTGGGTTAATTATAAAGCAACTGGTTGCTCAGCCCTATGATGCATTCAATAACAAGTACCATTCAGCTTCCTATATTTTCTTTTATGAGAGGAAATAGACATTAAACTAAGTAAATATTTATAAAATAATCAGCTGTATTACTAGATATACACACCATTTTTAAAATTCAAACTCTTAGAATACATGAATATGAAATAAAAAAGAAAGTCAACAAATGTACAATTTAGAGATTTTTTTTCTGTTCAACATTATACATACATTAAAATGAATGTATCATATTTTAAAGCCTATTTCAAATGTTCTGTGCACAAGTTTTGTTTTTTTAAACAGAAATATAATAAATACTGTATTGAGACTTTGCATGCCCAAAGTTCATAATTATCTCGAAGAATCCTTTCACGCTGGGCCATCTGGAGGCAAAATTATAAGGAAGGGAAAGTTGACATTTATCATTTCCTTCCCTACTACCTTTTACTTTTAGGAATGAATGTATTACTCTAGATCCTGGACTCACCTGGATGCTTTTATGTAACCTTTTTTTCCTTACCCCTAAAATGGGTTTCTTGTCTATTCCACAGGACTTGGTACTCTATGCTTTTTTTTTTTTTATGTTATGTTGATCACCATACACTACATCATTAGTTTTTGATGTAGTGTTCCATGATTCATTGTTTGGGTATAACACCCAGTGCTCCATGCAGAATGTGCCCTCTTTAATACCCATCACCAGGCTAACCCATCCTCCCACCCCCTTCACTCTATGCTTTCTTGATAGCTTTGTTTTAAGGGCAAGGAATTGTTCTTCCCTTCTGAATTCTAGCCTCTGTCCTGTGTTTGACATAGGATTATTCACCTAGTGAGTGATTGCGCCTCACCAGCAACCACACACAAAACATGACTCACAAAGCCATTAGCACTTAGGTACTTCTCATAGGATCAGAAGTCGCCTGAAATAAATATGCCATCTTAGCTACCTAGACGAGCTTTGAATGTAAAAAAAAAGAAAAGAAAAGAAAAATTTTATCCTGGTGGCTATAGCCGAATAGTCCTGATGGGTTTCCATACAAGTAGAGTGGGGACCATAACCAAGATTTCACAGGAAACAGCGCTACTCTGAGTCATTCACCTGATGTTACTTTCTCCTGCCAAGCTGAGCTCCAAATACGCAAGACACCACAGATGTAAGATTCATTTTTCTCCAGTTCAACACCATCCTTGCCTTCACGGCTTTTGTCTCTGCAGTGAAGGCAAAGCTATCCCAGGGGATCAAGATATCATTCTGGCCTTGTTAAATTACATCTTTAAATATGTTTGGGGTTTTCCTCTTTTTTCTGTGTGATTTTGTTAGTTTATTTTTATAATTGGTATGGTTTAGAAAGAAAAAAAACCCTAAGGGTACCGGAGGCTATTTTTAAAGAACTAACACAACTGTATAACATTAATTTTAAATGGGAAATAAGAACAAGAGAAAAGATGATAAAGGTTCTGTATAATTTATGTTTTGTAGAGAAGAGAGATCTTTATAGGTAGCTGAAATGCTGAAAACTTTATATAGTATTTAGTATTTGTATATATATAGTATTTATATATAATAGTATATATAGTATTAGTATATATATAGTATTTGCTTTGTTGTCTTACTCATCTTCTTAATTTTCTGTTTGGTTCACCCTGTAAATTAATTTTGAGCAATGGAACATGAATATAGGTAAGTAATGAGAGATCTACCCAGAGAAAGAAGTGACATACTTCCCAAATGTCTGACTTTGGCTTCCAAGTGTCTCTGGAAAACTTGAGGACAAAGGAGCATAGAATATGAAGTAAGAGAATTGTTGCAGAACTGATCTAGAAGAAACCTTCTCAGCTACTTAAATTTGTGTTAACACCTCAGATGAAGACAAAAAAAAAAAAATCCTGAGATAAATAAATACCAACTTCTTAAGAATACCCAAAGATATCTTGTTGATAAGAAAATAAAAAGTATGATTCCTCTTTTGTTAAAAAGTCCTATGCTCTTTGTTATCATACGCAGGCCTAGATTGCCTGATTGTCTGCCTTGTCTCTGGCTCCCAAGATGTGTTAGTGGAAGTGAAGACACTGATACACAGGAAAGATGAGGGATTTGCCCAGTGTCACCTAGTAAATTAATCAATGGGGAAAGAAAGAGAGCAAAATACAGCCCACTTTCAAATCTTTGGTGGTTACTCAAACCATGAATTCCAATATATGGAGTATGCTTATAGGCATGTTTATAAGCCAAAATATATATTTAAAAAGAAACCTATCCTCTTATTTATGTGCATGTGTCTTAACTTTTTATTTTGAAGTGATTATAAACTTATGTGCATATTCAATATTGTTTAAAGAAAGCTGCAGAATCCAAGTATTTCAGGTCTTCTAGGATTGCCTCAACATTTGTGTTATTTGTAAAGCTTAATTCTGGGAATATTTCCTCCCAAATCCTGTCTAGTGACATCATTTTCTTAGGGAGGATGATAATAAATACACTTTACTAATAAAATGGCCTCCCAACACACACGTATAAACACTGCCCTACTAATTTCCTCAAAATCAAACAGTTAAGTATCTATATCTCACAGGACATTGTCTTTGGAACTAAATTTATAATAAAACAATAGACACGGACTTGACCCAACAGCTCTTAGAGTTTACTGGGTGAAATGACATTTATGTATACCCTTGAAAAGTTCTATGCCCAAACACACAACTTCTAGCACTTTCAGTTTCTGACATTGTCTGAATTCCTGCTCGCGGAATAAGACACAAATGTCTAGCACAAGTTAAATACCAAATAAGCAACATGGAAAATAAAAACAAAACTGAAAATTAAAAATAAATCTACTTCTTACAAATAATGTTTATAAAACACCTCGCTGTACAAATATAAAGAATTATAAAGCTTCAAGAAATGAACATTCTGTACAAAACATGGAGGCAGTCTGAGTCCTGGCTCTGGCTTACCTCGTCTGATTTTTGAAGAAGTCATTTAACTCCTACCATTATTTCACAATGGGGCTGCTATTGGCATTTGGGCAGGATAATTCTTTTTTGGGTCTACTTAAAAATTTGCCAAATGTTTACTATCCTTTGTCATGGATATCAAAGGTCAGAGCTATCTTCCTTTTTTTCCCCCAAATTTTTGAAGTTTTTAATTAAATTCCAGTTAGGTAACATACAGTGTAATGTCAGTTTCAGGTGTACAATTTAGGAATTCAACACTTCCATATAATACCCGGAGCTCATCACAACAGGTGCCCTCCTTAATCCCCATCACCTATTTCCCCTATCCTTCCACCCACCTTCCCTCTGGTAACCATCAGTTTGTTCTTTGTAGTTAAGAGTTTGTTTCGTGGTTTGCCTCTCTCTTTCTCGCTTTTTTTCCCTTTGCTCATTTGTTTCTTAAATGCCACATATGAGTGAAATCGTATGGTATTTGTCTTTCCCTGACTGACTTATCTCACTTAGCATTATACTCTCTAGCTCCATCCATGTCATTGCAAATGGCAAGATTTCATTGTTTTCTATGGCAGAGTTATATTCCATTGTACATGTATATACATATATATATACACCACCTCTTCTTTATCCATTCATCAGTCAATGGTCACTTGGGCTGCTTCCATAATTGGGCTATTGTAGATAAGCATCAGGGTGCATATATATCTTTGAATTAGTATTTTTGTATTTGGGTAAATACCTAGTAGTGAAATTGCTGGATCTTAGCTCTATCTTTAGCTTTTGAGGAACCTCCATACTGTTTTCCAGGGTGGCTACACCAGTTTATATTCCCACCAACAAGCACTATCTCCTGTTTGTCTTGACACCAATCCCCTCTCCTAAATCCTCACATTTCTCAGTACATTGGGTAGGGGGTTAGCAATATGTGAGTGATATCACCCTTGTGAGAACCTCTTCTTTTTTTTTTAATCATTATGTATCTTTTATTTCCTCACTTATAGAAGAGACTTTTGCTTCACAAATTAATTTGCTTCCTTTTGTTTCCAGTTTCTCAAATTCTCTACAGCTGACTACATAGAGTAAAATTATAAAGATAACTCTTTTGTGTGGTGGTTTGACACTTAATGTTTTTATTTTTCTTGTCTCACAAATAGGGCCATTATGTGGAAGATATGTTTTGGTGGATATTGGAGGAAGTGATAGGTAGCTGGAAGCAAAGTATACAATAGGATAAGAAAAAAAATAACCTTTTCTGTGATGTTCATTTCTCAAAATCTTTCTTATCCTTCAAAGCCCAATACAAATGTCATTTGAAGTATTTCATTTCATCCTCCGCCCTTTTCCCATCTCTTAGTAAACTTATACTGTGTGTGCCATGGAATTGGAAGTAAGAACAAATTCATTGCATTATACAGCAACCACGCTCAGCAAAACAAGGTGAATTTTAGTAAAAACATACTAAATCTTAGCACAGGGGTCTAAGAAAATTAACTGCTTACATGTAGAATAAGAAGTATTGCTCAGCAGCATCATATATTACAAAGAATATGGAAGACTCTCAAAACTTACATCAGCTACAACAGCCAAAAAACTATGTACATACATTAAAATCAAAAAGGACCAGAGAAATACAGTCATCCCCCCTTATTTGTGCGGGATACACCCCAGTAGGCGCCTGAAACCATTATAGTACTGAACACTATATATGCTGTGTTTTTTCCTATACATACACAGCTGTGATATAGTCTAGTTTATAAATTACACACAGCAAGAGACTGTTTATCCACTATAATAAAAGCTAATGAATGTGGTCTCTCTCTCTCTCTCTCTCTCTCCCCTTCAAAATACTGTACTGTACTCACCCTTCTTTTTGTGATGATGTAAGATGATGCAATGTCCCCGTGATGAGAAGTGAGTTGAACGGCCCAGGTGTTGTGACCTGGCATTAGGCTACTATTGACCTTCTGACCAAATGTCAGTAGGAAGATCATCTGCTCCCAGACAGTGGTTTACTAAGGGGAACCTGGAACTGAAGCATGAAACAGCAGGTAAGGGGGCTACTGTATTCCAGAGATTTCAGGATAAGGCTCTTCTTTCTAAAATCAGAAGGTCCTTCCAATCCCACCTTTTGCATGTTTCAGGGGATCACTTGTTACCCTGTGGGCTTCTTTCTCTGCCTTAAATTCTTCCTGTGCCAGTGGAAATAGGAAAGTAGGAACTATTAAGAACAAAATCTTGAGTAAACTAAAGTTGATTTTGGATAGCTGCCTTTGACCTCTCAATCTCTCTCTCTCAGGAGGTTTTATGATTTTCTATCCACTTTCTTTTGTGAAACTTAATTGAGTCATATTCCAAGACATTCTCATTCATTTTGTGATTGAGCTCCATTTTTTTTAAATGGAAAGAGGGTTGGTTTGAATATAAAAAGGTAGGTGACCTTTACCCAAGGATGAGATCAGGGGAGAGATTTATGATCTTGAAAGGATTCATGTCTATGCAGATAGCAAATCCCAGCATGTCCAGGCTCTGCCACCGCCTCATTTCCTTCTGCCACGTTGTTTTGCTGCAATGTTCAGTCATTGTCTTCTTCAGTATGTTTCAATTGACAGGAACATTTACAAATGAAATCCTTACTAAAGGTGAAGTAAAACGCTTTTCTCCTTCAAGATTTGAATTTAGGAACCTGTCTTTTCTCATAACAGCTGATGACATCTCTGTTGTCTAGGAACAGAAGGGAGAATCCATCTGTTGGCAGGAAGAGAAAAAAGAATATACACAAGGTACTGTATATTTGCAGGTTTGTTTTTTTTTTTCCCCAAACACCAGAGACGGGAGATGTGTGAGTTCAAGCAGCAATGCTAAATGTCTAGGTGCATGTTCTTTTATTATTGTACGATGATGAAAAACTGGCATTTAGAATGAACTTAGAGATGACACATTGAATAGTAACTGTTCCTCCCCAAAATCATTTTTTTTAAATATAATCTACGCTGTTAAGGCTGGTGATATGTTAGAAAAATTAAACGAGGTATACAGTGCACTTTAAAATGATCACTGCCATTTAACAGATAATCATTTAGATCCTCTGATGCAGAGAGAAATACATATTGAGATATGCCTATTAATTTGGAGTCCTGGGATATTTCTCTTCATATTATAGGTGCTTTTAAAATTATTAATTTTGAAAAAGAAGTAAAAAATATTAATTTTTGTGTTAGGAGAAAACCATGTGTATCCAAGACCCCCCAGATCAAACTGAATTAGCAAAATAACCCATCTGGCTCCTATGTATCACAATTCCATCGTTACCTAGAAAATTGGCTCTTGGGAGTGGCTTGGGTTGGATCATTTTAATGATGTGTTACAAAATATATCTGAGCTGCTATAAACAATTCCTCATTTGTTTAAAAGAAAGAAAAAAAGAGAGAAAACAAGAACAAGTAAAACATTTCCTGTTTCAAAGGGATTATTCTTAAAAGCAATTCATACACTTTTGACCACATTCCCCTTCAGCCACCACACCAGCAGCCCCACACAGCCAGCGTGTGGTATGTACGAGTGTATGCACACACGTCTCTCTCCTCATACATGCCATTGAATTCACTGTGTGTCCAAAACGTTAGGATTCTTCAAAACAATTTGAATACTGAAAAAACACAAATGGGCTGAAGACTTAAAATGCCTAGTCAGGATTGCCATAGTGAAAAAGACAATGGACTTGCTGTTGTTTAGTTTACCAGCTACTTCAAGGGAAGTATTCATGCACATAAGTAAAACTCATCACATAGATTTGGTGGGATTCATGTAAATGAAAATGTAGTCGGCACATGGCAGGTGCTCTACAACTGGGGTTGGTTGAATCTGACTCGAATCTAATCTGCTGTTCCCTGTGACAAGCAGAACAATATTCCAGAAGATATCTCATCATTTGAACCAAAACCCAAACAAAACATTGGAAAATACAGACACACACGTAGATACACATATTACCTAAAAAACAAAACAAAACAAAAAACCCCAAAAAACAAACAGACAAACAGAAAAACAATCCAGGAACTAAAGCAAAGAGCTCAACTTAAAATTCAAGGAGAAAGACATTCAAAATGATGCAAGTGAATTATTGGGGCCTTTAAATATATACCTTCTTTTATAATATGCTCTAGCACAATGATGTGATTGGTCTTGAACTTGGTTTCACCAGCTCAAAGATCTCCCTTGAGTAAAGTCAACCAGTGCGCTGAGGCTTAAGTTCTGCTCTGTTTTTCTCTTCCTATCCTCCAATTTAACATAATAATGAAATGGGTGGTAGGGGAGTTAGTCAACAGAGAAAAGTATGTGGTATGATTTGCATAGGGCTTTGAACTTTAACTACATTGAGAGTAAGTGCAGCTTCTAATTCCCAGAGAGACAAAGTACGGTTTTGTTGCTAATAGGTTTGCGTCACACCAGCTTTATGCAAATGAGAGAAAAGGCACATGCTCTTTCCACTTTATAGTCACTGAAGTTTCCGTTGGACCCCACTTTTTCTGAATATTTTGATATAGATTCAAACTTGAACATGAGATACATATAACCATATATAGTCATCTATCGCATGAGATATATCATGGAATATTATTCAGCCATGAAAAAGAAGGAAATCCTGACATTTGCAACAACATGGATGGAACTTGAGGGCATTATCATAAGTGAAAGAAATCAGAGAGAAAAAGACAAATACTGTAGGATCTCATTTATATGTGGAATCGAAAAGAAAACCAGGCTCATAGATACAGAGAATAGATTTGTGGTTGGCAGAGGTGGCAGGGAGTGGGAAATGGGTGATCAAATGATCAAAAGGTATAGACTTCATATTTTGTTTTAATTTTTAAACTATAGTCACCATGCTGTGCATTATATCCCCAGAACTTTTAACAGGAGTTTGTACCTTTCGATCATTGGATCACTTTCACTCAACAAGCTTTTTATGTGGTGATTGTTTTCCTCAAGTTCTGCCACATGCAGTAGCCAGGACCAAAGTTAGCAGACTCAGAGTTCTAACATCTTCTGTCAACTGACTGTTGACATACTCTCTTATAAGACTGTGTCTACCACTATCCTTAGTCATAGTCATCTACTGTCTTCCAGATCACTTCTCCATATTCATTGTAGACTTTGGCTCCTGGTTTATGGTTTTATCTTCCCTAGGCATTGGTGCCATCCATCACACACTTCTTCACACATCCCATATTTAGGTCTTGCTACCACTTCTCACTGATTTTATGCAATTTTCCAAGCCCTTAATAGACAGCAGGGAGAATCTAGTTAAGAAATGTTGGCATATCTTAGGTAATTTGTAAGTGTTTAGAGACGGATTTTCTTTAGTGCCCAATATCTTTTCATTCTTTTAGGAAAGCTAGAGAACCTGCAGGAATAAAGTCAGTTATGAATTTGTTACTTGCTTTATAGACATACCTTGAGAGGGAATCATAAAGAAAAAACAAGTGAACAACAAAGTTGAAATGAAAGCAAGCAAGAAAATCTTCATCAAGAAATAGATGATACCATTGGTTATAAGTTGCTAAAGATGTTCTGTGGCCTGGAATAGCCTGGTCCCGAACCTCTCATAGTTTAGTTGAAAAACACCTGAAAAGATAAATGAAAAGGAAGGAAAATAGCAAAACACCTTCCACTTGGCTGGTCTAAAGGGGAGTAGGCCAAGGGTGAATTGGTGGTTTATGCAACCGGGAACAGGTGTTTGTGAAATCAAAGAGAGCTTAAGTAAGCACTTACCCATTGCCGGTTGATCTCACATGTCTCCCTTGCCTTACATTCATACCAGCTCAACTCTGAGTTTCCTTTTCAAGGCTAGTATGAACTTATCAGTGACATCGGAGAGCCAGAGGGGAGCTTGTTCGCACATGCAGAAGGAAACTCAACTCTCTTTGGGGTTGGATATACATTATTTTATGGATAACTGAACTTACTATAACCTGTTGCTGAATATCATTATACATCATGACTATTTTTTCACAAAAATAATAAATGAAATAAAGATGGTAATTTGTAAGCTATACCACACATAAGCAAGAAACTTATCTTTTGGAAGCGACAGCTGAATCACAAACCATGTGTCTTTTAGAGGAACTGTAATTTCTTCAAGGGAGGGGGGCATTTAATTTTCTGAGACTATCTCAAACACAAAATATAACAGCAGCAGTGGTAATAAAAGATCCCTGAATTTATTTGATTTGTTGGGGGCGCGGGGGGGCGGGAAAAAAATACCATTAATCCTTTCCATCCTTTTTTACATATGTATGTTAAAGTGCTATTAATATGATTATAAATACGTGATGATTGTCATATCAATATTAAGAAGAGTAATATTGAAGATGTCCTTTCATTTCATGTTTACATGTTTACACAAAATAAATACCCACCAGGGGCGCCTGGGTGGCTCAGGTCATGATCCCAGGGTCATGGGTCTGATGTTGGGCTCTCTGCTCAGCAAGGACCCTGCTTCTCCCACTTGCACTGCCTGCTGCCCCCCCTGCTTGTGTTCTCTCTCTGTTAAATTAATAAATAAAATCTTTGAAAATAAATAAATGAATACCCACCAACTGGTGGGGATCAGCATTTCTCACTGGGGTGGGGGTGGGTACTACTGACATGTAGAAGAGGACAGTCTGGTACAATGCAGTAAAATCAGCATTCTTGGCTCTGCCCACTAAATGTCAGGACTATCCTTACCCTCAGTAAGTAGGAAAACCAGAATGAGCACCCCCCCCACACACACCCACCTCTGTGAACATTCCCTGGGTGGATGGTACCACTCTGATTGAAAGGCAAAGATCCAAAATTAAAAAGCACATTTTTTTAAAATAAGAAAGATAATTCTCAAGGAGGGCACTTATATTTGTCTCTTTTAAGTTCGTCTTTCCTTCCCCTCTCAAACAGGCTACCAAACCTAGAGAAATCCCTTCTTCTGCGCATCAGCCACTCTACCGGAATGGGACAGGCTCTAAAACATCTAGGACAGAGGAGGTGTTCAACAAACAGAGTTTCTTTGCTCCTGTCCCTTTTTGCAAGGGGAGGAAACAAAGTAAGGAAACATTGCATGCTGAAATGGTTTCATTATGACTTTATTGCTCCTTTGGAAAGGGGAAGCCATTTTCTTACCCATCTGCTTATCAAAAGCAGGCTGTCCACTCGTTTGGTCGCCTCGGTGGACAGGGCATAATTTGTTTCATATTGTTAATGCAGAGCGCTCTTTTCTATCCAAGCTGCAGGCAAATTTCAATGGCAGGAATTATCAGCCTTTAAAGGAAGCCCTGTATAACAAGGCACCAGCACTTCGCTGACTGATAGAGACTGGTATTTTATTTTTGGAAAGTCGCCTAAAGCTATTATGGCTCTGGGTGTTTGACAGCCATCATGTGCTGCTATTTCAGAAGAAAATTTAACTTTTAAAAAATCAAGTAGCCTGAGGTTTTGGAATCATACTTAAATTTTTAATAAGTTGTCAAAAAATACTTAGCAGTATTCATTTGTAACTGGACCGAACTCTGCAAATTAATATGTAACCCATCACAACCCCATTTACGGCTGGTTGTGTCAAAATACTTTTAAAGGGCCAGTTATCAAGTTAATACTCTGAGAAGTAGGAGGTTCTACCTGTTTATTCTGTTTGTGTCGGGCAAGACAGACTGTCCTGAATCTCTTTTTGTCTGGAACTAAACTGATACAGGCTGTCTTCTGGTTGTTTTCAATTTGACCAATGAAGTTCTCAGAATAGACCCTGCAGTAAAGCTGTTAATTATCCATAGGTCACTGAGAAATCTATTTAGCATCCAGAGAGAGAAAGACACCGAGTGAGGGAATGCTTTAGCTGGGGCGTGGGTGGTGCAGTTAGTTGGTCAATGATTTCATCATCTGCAAAGCAGGTTTCAGAACTGTTGATTTGATCACTGTCATTTGACCAAATGTACACGCAATTAAAAATATTGATTATTCCGTTGACTCAAACATGATTATTGATCTGGGAGGCAGGTGGGTCTGCGGGAGAATGAAGGGATCATGGGTGGCTTGGATTAGGTCTAAGAGAAATGAGAGGGTCCTCATGGTATCTTTGAAGACTCTTTGCATTAAGTGAAGCAAGGAAAAATTTTTAGGCAGATAGACCTAATTTTAAAGTTCTGCATAAGATTTTTTTTTTAATTTTTTATTGTTAGGTTAATCACCATATATTACATCATTTGTTTTGGTGTAGGGTTCCATGATTCATTGTTTGTTCATAACACCCAGTGCTCCATGCAGAATGTGCCCTCTTTAATACCCATCACCAGGCTAACCCATCCCCCTACCCTCCTCCCCTCTAGAAACCTCAGTTTGTTTTTCAGAGTCTATCATCTCTCCTGGTTCATCTCCCCCTCTGACTTACTCCCCTTCATTCTTCCTCTCCTGCTATCTTCTTCTTTTTCATTTTTCTTAAAATATGTTGCGTTATTTGTTTCAAAAGTACAGATCTGTGATTCAACAGTCTTACACAATTCATAGCGCTCACCGTAGCACATACCCTCCCCAATGTCTATCACCCAGCCACCCCATCGCTCCCACCCCGACCACTCCAGCAACCCTCAGTTTGTTCCTGAGATTAAGAATTCCTCATATCAGTGAGGTCATATGATACATGTCTTTCTCTGACTGACTTATTTCACTCAGCATAACACCCTCCAGTTCCATCCACGTCATTGCAAATGGCAAGATCTCATTCATTTTGATGGCTGCATAATATTCCATTGTGTATATATACCACCTCTTCTTTATCCATTCATCTGTCGATGGACATCTTGGCTCTTTCCACAGTTTGGCTATTGTGGACATTGCCGCTATAAACATTGGGGTGCACGTCCCCCTTCGGGTCCCTACATTTGTATCTTTGGGGTAAATACCCAGTAGTGCAATTGCTGGATCGAATGGTAGCTCTAATTTCAACTGTTTGAGGAACCACCATACTGTTTTCCAGAGGGGTTGCACCAGCTTGCATTCCCACCAACAGTGTAGGAGGGTTCCCCTTTCTCCACATCCCCGCCAACATCTGTCGTTCCCTGACTTGTTAATTTTAGCCATTCTGACGGGTGTGAGGTGGTATCTCATTGAGGTTTTGATTTGGATTTCCCTGATGCCGAGTGATGTTGAGCACTTTTTCATGTGCCTGTTGGCCATTTGGATGTCTTCTTTGGAGAAATGTCTGTTCATGTCTTCTGCCCATTTCTTGATTGGATTATTTGTTCTTTGGGTGTTGAGTTTGATAAGTTCTTTATAGATTTTGGATACTAGCCCTTTATCTGATATGTCATTTGCAAATATTTTCTCCCATTCTGTCGGTTGTCTTTTGGTTTTGTGGACTGTTTCTTTTGCTGTGCAAAAGCTTTTTATCTTGATGAAATCCCAATAGTTCATTTTTGCCCTGGCTTCCTGTGCCTTTGGTGATGTCTCTAGGAAGAAGTTGCTGTGGCTGAGGTCGAAGAGGTTGCTCCCTGTGTTCTCCTTTAGGATTTGGATGGACTCCTGTCTCACGTTTAGGTCTTTCAACCATTTGGAGTCTATTTTTGTGTGTGGTGTAAGGAAATGGTCCAGTTTCATTCTTCTGCATGTGGCTGTCCAATTTTCCCAACACCATTTGTTGAAGAGACTGTCTTTTTGCCATTGGACATTCTTTCCTGCTTTGTCAAAAATAAGTTGACCATAGAGTTGAGGGTCCATTTCTGGGCTCTCGATTCTGTTCCATTGATCTATGCGTCTGTTTTTGTGCCAGTACCATACTGTCTTGATGATGACAGCTTTGTAATAGAGCTGGAAGTCCGGAATTGTGAGGCCGCCAGCTTTGCTTTTCTTTTTCAATATTCCTCTGGCTATTCGGAGTCTCTTCTGGGTCCATACAAATTTTAGGATTATTTGTTCCATTTCTTTGAAAAAAGTGGATGGTATTTTGATGGGGATTGCATTGAATGTGTAGATTGCTCTAGGTAGCATTGACATCTTCACAATGTTGGTTCTCCCAATCCATGAGCATGGAACGTTTTTCCATTTCTTTGTGTCTTCTTCAATTTCTTTCCTGAGTATTTTATAGTTTTCTGAGTACAGATCCTTTGCTTCTTTGGTTAAATTTATTCCTAGGTATCTTGTGGTTTTGGGTGCAATTGTGAATGGGATTGACTCCTTGATTTGTCTCTCTTCTGTCTTGTTGTTGGTGTATAGGAATGCCACTGATTTCTGTGCATTGATTTTATAGCCTGCTACTTGACTGAATTCCTGTATGAGTTCTAGCAGTTTGGGGATGGAGTCTTTTGGGTTTTCCACATACACTATCATATCATCTGCAAAGAGTGAGAGTTTGACTTCCTCTTTGCCAATTTGGATGCCTTTGATTTCTTTTTGTTGTCTGATTGCTGTGGCTAGGACTTCTAATACTATGTTGAATAGCAGTGGTGAGAGGGGACATCCCTGCTGCGTTCCTGACCTTAGGGGAAGAGCTCTCAGCTTTTCCCCATTGAGAATGATATTCGCTGTAGGTTTTTCAGAGATGGCTTTTATGATATTGAGGTATGTACCTTCTATCCCTATACTCTGAAGAGTTTTGATCAAGAAAGGATGCTGTACTTTGTCAAATGCTTTTTCTGCATCTATTGAAAGGATCATATGATTCTTGTTTTTCTTTTGTTAATGTATTGTACCACGTTGATTGATTTGCGGATGTTGAACCAGCCTTGCAGCCCAGGGATAAATCCCACTTTGTCGTGGTGAATAATCCTTTTAATGTACTGTTGGATCCTATTGGCTAGTATTTTGGTGAGAATTTTTGCATCCATGTTCATCAAGGATATTGGTCTGTAATTCTCCTTTTTGATGGGATCTTTGTCTGGTTTTGGGATCACGGTAATGGTGGCCTCATAAAATGAATTTGGAAGTTTTCCTTCCATTTCTATTTTTTGGAACAGTTTCAGGAGAATAGGTATTAATTCTTCTTTAAATGTTTGATAGAATTCCTCTGCGAAGCCATCTGGCCCTGGGCTTTTGTTTGTTGGGAGATTTTTGATGACTGCTTCAATTTCCTTAGTGGTTATAGGTCTGTTCAGGTTTTCTATTTCTTCCTGGTTCAGTTTTGGTAGTTGATACATCTCTAGGAATGCACCCATTTCTTCCAGGTTATCTAATTTGCTGGCATAGAGTTGCTCATAATGTGTTCTTATAATTGTTTGTATTTCTTTGGTGTTGGTTGTGATCTCTCCTCTTTCATTCATGATTTTGTGGATTTGGGTCATTTCTCTTTTCTTTTTAATCAGTCTGGCCAGGGGTTTATCAATCTTGTTAATTCTTTCAAAGAACCAGCTCCTAGATTCGTTGATCTGTTCTACTGTTCTTTTGGTTTCTAGTTCATTGATTTCTGCTCTGATCTTTATGATTTCTCTTCTCCTGCTGGGTTTAGGCTTTATTTGCTGTGCTTTCTCTAGCTCCTTTAGGTGTAGGTTTAGGTTGTGTATTTGAGACCTTTCTTGTTTCTTGAGAAAGGCTTGTATTGCTATATACTTTCCTCTCAGGACTGCCTTTGCTGTATCCCAAAGATTTTGGACAGTTGTGTTTTCATTTTCATTGGTTTCCATGAAGTTTTTTAATTCTTCTTTAATTTCCTGGTTGACCCATTCATTCTTTAGTAGGATGCTCTTTAGCTTCCATGTATTTGAGTTCTTTCCGACTTTCCTCTTGTGATTGAGTTCTAGTTTCAAAGCATTGTGGTCTGAAAATATGCAGGGAATCATCCCAATCTTTTGGTACCGGTTGAGACCTGATTTCTGACCTAGGATGTGATCAATTCTGGAGAATGTTCCATGGGCACTAGAGAAGAATGTGTATTCCGTTGCTTTAGGATGGAATGTTCTGAATATGTCTGGGAAGTCCATTTGGTCCAGTGTGTCATTTAAAGTCTTTATTTCCTTGTTGATCTTTTGCTTAGATGATCTCTCCATTTCAGTCAGGGGGGTGTTAAAGTCCCCCACTATTATTGTATTGTTGTCCATGTGTTTCTTTGCTTTTGTTATTAATTGCCTTATATAATTGGCTGCTCCCATGTTCGGGGCATAGATATTTACAATTGTTAGATCTTCTTGTTGGACAGACCCTTTAAGTAGGATATAGTGTCCTTCCTCATCTCTTATTACAGTCTTTGTTTTAAAATCTAGTTTGTCTGATATAAGGATTGCCACCCCAGCTTTCTTTTGGTGTCCATTAGCATGGTAAATA
>NW_027397088.1:22327039-22472453 GCF_003265705.2 Callorhinus ursinus
TTTTCAGAATGGTTTGATCCCTATTCAGCTGAATTCCTGAGACCAGACGAAATCTAGGTCTCCTACTCCTCCGCCATCTTGCTCCGCCCCCCCACATAAGATTTTTATTCCCTCTGAATATCAGTCTCTTCAAGTAAAAAATTCCCATGACAATAATCTCTGCCTTATTACATTGGTAGGGGGATTAAGAAATATATCAGAAACAAGCGTGCAATTATTCCTGCATTAGATAGCTGTTATTTCTTTTCCTGTCCACTCATAGTTGAGATCCAGAGCCAACATGGCAGCTCCTGTGGACCTCCAGAACTTACTCAGGTTATTCAGGCTAACAAACCTACTGGCAAAATACCCATGGAGTGGTATTTGACTGTTGTGTACCAGAGATAGTTAGTTAGCTTTCTATAAAACAGAAAGTAGACATAAAAGTCAGCTGCTTTCTGACTAGTGGGTGTGTAAAAGTTTATCTACAGTGCAGGAAGAATTTTGTAGTTGCGCTGTCAGACCGACAAATATTTACGTAAAATACACAGGTCTCAGCATCCTGTAGAGTCTGATCCCTTACTAAGGTATCTAAGATATTCTGAGGAAACACAACAAAACTTCAGGAGTGGTTAAATGTAGAGAGGTGAGGTACAGAATAAAGTCATCCTAAGGGATCACGGATAATCCTAGTCCTCAACATGCAAACGCTTAGGCCTTATTTCAGGGACAAAGTTGTTTGGAGCAGAAGGTTCTAGAATATTGCTGTGAGAGAAAAATAGATTATTTGGAGGGGGTGTTTGGAAAGTCTTGAATTTCCAGTAACCCCTATATCTTCAGAGTGTTTGACCACTGCAATATAGGAGGATAATGGAGCCTCGAGAAGACCCCGTGTTGACGTGCAGAATGGGTAGGAGGGCAGAGAAAACAGAGATACACACTAAAGAACTCTTGTGCCCTATGAGCAGTGTGTGTGATTTCCTGGAGAACACAACTGAAAGTGGTGAGGAATAGGTAACCACATAGAATTGACAAAATGTTGATACTTTGGCAATAGGGTGCCAACTACATGAGAGTTCATGTTACCATTATCTCGACTTCTGTGTATTTTGAAAATTTTTCACAATAAAATAAAAACAAATATATAATACTAGCATTCTTAAAAATGTTTATTTTTGACCACTTGGATAACTAGTAAAGGCAATTCATAGTCTGTCCAGAAATATGTATGCATTCAAAAATATCCGGGTACATTTGCCGAGAGTCATGGCTCTCTCTTGTCCCTTCCCCTCACCTTGAAGTTCATCCATGTGCCTCCTGGGTCAACAGATTCCTGTTTATATACAGAAAATGTCTCCACATTGAGACTTCTGGTGACTTTTGAATCGGACTTTGGATCTTCAAGTGAAATTCATGGTTCCCATTCCTCAGAGCTTGCTGTAACTCAGATCACTTAATTACTTCTCTTCCTGAGCACCTTCTGTTCTATGTCACACAGAACTTTCTCAAGGGTGACAGTGCTTCTCTGGCCTGTGCTCTATTTAAAGAAACACAGGGAGCCAAGGTCAATTCAAAGGAAAGAAGTGGTTTATGATCCTGTGCTGCATGGCCACAGAATTGTTTACAGTAATAGAGGCATTTTCTAAACTCCAGTGAAAGGAATTTAGGACATCACTCAACAGCTGAGCAGTATTCCACATATCTGAACTGATTATTATTCCATAAAATGGAAGCGATGTGGGTAAAAACTAGGAAAGGAAACAAAAGACCCCATTGTTTAAAAACTGAGATTCTGGAGTGACAGAGTCAAAAACTCAGTTCCAGAAACTTCTCATCTTTGAGACTCCAAGAAAATTCCTTACTTCTGTGGGCTTGTTTTTTTCTCTTCTATAAACTGTGTGATATAGAACTCGGAGTTGTTGAGAAGATGAAAGGGAGATGGTATTGATGATATCTCCAATTAATAGTGGCCATGGGCTGTTGTTTCGAACCAGGGCTTGACCAGGTTTTTGTGTCAGACTCAAGACCTCATTATTTTATCTGAATAAAACCCTCAAGCATATCAACAATGTGGCATCGGTCATCTCTGATGTGTTTGTATAACATCATCTTCTCTGAAGCTGCTTCTCCTTAGGATCATTCTTTTCTGTCCTGGCTTTTTCACGTCTCCAAACATAGACCTTGATTGACCACCAGTCTGCCTCAAATCTTCTTACTCTATAAATGAATCCTCAGGATCCCATGCAGTTTCATTGTTTTAATTACTATATATATATATATATATATATATATATATATATATATATGCTGGGAATCATATATATAGGTAGTAATTAAATATATATATATATCCCTTTACTATCCCCTGTGCTTCAGACTTTGAAATGCAAATGCCAGGAAGTCAACATTTCTGGACCCAGCTCCTATTCCTGTCTCCTTCCATCCTGCAGCACAACACATCCAAGTGACTCTTACTTGAAACTTCCAACCCAATTATTATTTTTGTATTCTTTCTCCTCCTCTCCCTGCCGGTTGCTACTCCCCCAATTCAGAATGTCATTGTCTCTCCCCTAGTCTTCTGAAATCGCCTGCTCGCTGGTCCCCCTAGCCCCATCATTTTCTCCTTTCCCAATGCCAACATGTGGTTTATCTGAAAAGTAAAGCTGGTCTTGAACCCCTTTGCTTAAGAGTCAGTTTGGCATACAGTGGCCACTATAGTTGGACTAGCCTCCATCACCAGCTCCTCCTTGATTCATATTTTATGTTTGGGCAAAAACAAAAAACAAAAATATTTGGGGTTCTCTCACTCAGGGACATTTTATATCTTCTTGCCTTTGATCATTTTGAGGGTATGAAGTATTCGCTTCTACTTGTGTTTTCATATAGTAGCTCAACCTCATTCTGTAAGATTCATTCTTCCCTAACTCTATCACACAAATTTCTTTCCTTGGCTGGAATAGTTGTATGACTTGTGCTCCATGGCATGGCATAGCTCTATCATGACTCTTTATTTTTTTAAAAGATTTTACTTTTAAGCGATCTCTACACCCAACGTGGGGCTCGAACTTACAACCTGGAGATCAAGAGTTGCATGCTCTACCTCCTGAGCTAGCCAGGCATACCTATCATGACTCTTGAGTTATTTCTATCCTTCCAGTTAGATAGATGTTCCTCAATGGCAGGATTTCATCTTATTTTCATTATGAATTTCTATTACGAGGCACATGATAAAACTTAACAAGTTTCCATTGTACAAAATTAAAATTAAACATGGCCCCTGTAATCATAGACTATTTTAGAAATGCAGTAATAGGTAAAATTCTAGGAAAATATGAAGTACAGTAGTTTCCTCCACCCCCTTACCTGTGGGGCATACATTTCCAAGATCCCAGCAGATTGTATAAGACCCTATACATACTGTGTTTTTTCCTATATATACATGCCTAGGATAAAGTTTAATTTATAAATTAGTCACAGGAGGGATGAACAATGGTAACTAATAATAAAATAGAACAATTATAATCCTTACTGTAAAAAAATTATGTGAATGTGGTCTCTCTTTCAAAATATCTGATTATCCTATATTCCCCCTTCTTCTTGTGAAGATGTAAGATGATAACATGCCTGCATGATGACATGAAGAAAGGTGAATGATGCAAGCATGTAATGTAGAGTTAGGCTACTATTGACTGATGGTTCCTCAGAGGGAGGAGCATCTGCTTTACTGCAGTTGACTCCAGGTAACTGAAACCACAGAAGACAGGACTGCACGTAAGGGGGACTATAGTAGTAAGAATTTTCTAAATCTAGCATATACTATCATCCGCACTCTTCAGTGACTTTCTTGTAATGTCAATGATTTCCCCTGAAGTGATTTTATTCCTTTGTCAGCATGAGAAAGCTGAAGCCAGAGTAGTAAAAATGGCAGGGGGTAGAGTCCAAAGGCCTTCTGGTCCCCAGATATTTCCCTCATATAATCTGAAATGAAACACTTTGCATGCTTTGGAAGTTCTACCAATTAAAGATCACTTTGGGCTCATAGAGGAGAGTCGATCATTATATCATTTATGTCTGCTGGAAACTAGAGTATTTTCCTCATATTAAAGACTTGAGATAACATTGGTTAAGGAAAGAATTTTCCATGTGTGTAGCAGAGAAAATGAAGGAGAGAATTTTCTTTTACATGTAGGGCAATGGAGAATAGGGACAGATCTAAGTGGAGTGACAAAATGGGGCAGAATTGGAGTAACATGGTGGCCTCATGGCGTCTCCTTGCAATGGTTGTACACAACATCACCTACATTGTAGACAATTCACATTATAGTCTCCACAAATGGAGCTCCTGGTGTGGCTGTAGGTGGTGGCTCTGTCTGGGCCTGGGGGAGGAAAGAAAAGAGCTACTGAGGTGATGTAGAGCTACAGTGGATAAATGCACAGAGCCATCCAGATACTGTGCTCATATTCACCTTCGTGCCTGCAGGCTTCTTTCTAGTAGACTAAGGCATATGATATATGAGAGCAAAATCAATTTGCAAAGTAATAAACTCTCTCAAATTCAGTGTCTAGGCACAGAACTCTAAAAAAAAAATAAGCTGTCAGAAAAAATCTCTAGTAAATGAACATTGTGCATGTCAGCATTTTTCTCCATTGGCAGATGGAAATGACTGAGAACAGAGGCTTCTCCATCCTGAGAAGTCTCTCTTATTGCTATCAGGTACAACCGGGTGGATTTGCTGGCCATTCACTGAGCAGACTGAGTCTTACCAGCAGAGTGGACCTATATTTTGAGTATATTCCGAGTATTATGGTAAACTTCCCCAATCAAAAACAACACACACACACACACACACACACACACACACACACACACACACACACTATGGCATAGTATCCTATTTTTTTGGTTAGTGAAATTATTCATAAGTATACAAAATAGGACCAGGTATTTGAAGCTGGAACCATCATAAGAAAACTTGGAATCAATTGTCCCTTATGTTATTTTTTTTAAAGATTTTATTTATTTATTTGACAGAGAGAGACACAGCGAGAGAGGGAACACAATCAGAGGGAGAGGGAGAGGGAGAAGCAGGCTCCCCGCCGAGCAGGGACCCCGATGCGGGGCTCGATCCCAGGACCCTGGGATCATGACCTGAGCAGAAGGCAGACGCTTAACGACTGAGCCACCCAGGCGCCCCTGTCCCTTATGTTTTAAAGCAGAAAAATTCTCATGACCTATCTACTAAAAATGGCTTATGTTTTATTAGTCCTTTCAATATAATGCAGCGCATCTTTAGAAAATAAAATTCCTTAAACTGGAAGATGCTTAGTGGATTTGTACCTTGAAATTTAGAAACCAGTGTCTGTGATTAAATAAGAAGAATACATGATAACATTATGTCACCGGGCTCTTTAGCACAGATGAATTTATGATCGGAAAGATACCTCTGAAGACAATGGAGGGCTTCAAGCCATCCCTCCATATAAAGTCACTTTTATCATCCTTTTCTATAGTCTATGAACCCAAAATATATTTTATTGGATGTTGAGAAGACAGAAAATTTCTGCCCACTACCAAAAAATTCTAGTTCATGGATTTTTCTGAAAAAGTTTGTAAACAACTATAGCATCCATGAAAGCAAAAAGGATTCTATTCTTAGTAGTGAAATAATATTGAAATTAAGTATTTTGGAGTTCTTATGCTTCCTTCTCTGGAACCATCCCCAGTAATTTAGTCAAGGAATGTGATAATAGGAAATAACCAGTCTCTGCAAAATTTAAGATTGAGAGAAACCTTAAAACTAAAATTTACCAAAATAAACTCAGGGAAAAAATATTCAATAGTAAGACATAAAAGAGGGCATAGCTAGAAGAAAAGAATCAGAGGACCTCTCATACTTTTGCAAATTCAGCATTTCCACTGTTTGCTTCCATACTTAGCTGAGATAAGGTAAACATTTTTGGAAAGAAAGACCAAGCGCCTTCTGCCTTTCTTTAAGGTGAGGTAAAGTTGCCTAAGGAACCATTTCGTCAGTGTGTTAGTTCTTAACCAATCCTATCCCCGTGAAAATAGTTACCAGTCAAAACATTTCATCAGTGGCTGATCAAGACAGCTAATGGTTTACATAGGTACATACTTCATGACCTAGAATAATTTAAATTAATCTTATATAACTGACAGCTGTCAACTCTCACCCAGCTTGTGAGTAAAGAACAAAGAAAAGAAATGAAAGATTAAAATTTCTAGCTCACTATACCATACCAGTTTGTTTTCTGGAGTATTTTAAATACTGGCTTTTCAAGAAATTGAAGGGGAAAATCTAAGTACATAATTTTTCAATTCTACATTTTCTATAATTTCAATGGATTATTTCTGTAGAGTTCATTAATTCTAATGGACGGTCGTCTGAATATTTATTTAAAAGGGACACACAGTTGACTCATATGCTTATGAGAAACACAGTCAAGTTGGACAAACATTATTGCTAAAGAATCCAGTGGATAAAGGTAGATGACAAAGTGCGTTTCCTGAAGGACACATCAGGATAGGAAGTTATAAGGCCTGAGTTTAACTCCTTGTTCAACCTCTGAGTACTGTTAAGGCATTTAAACTCTGTTTCCTTATTCAGTTTAGTTCAATTTAATAAAAATATATTAAGTCCAGTAATTTTTACAATGTCTATGTTGGGCTGAACGAGTAGTAGGGTCCATTCAAGGAAGTCTGGTGATTCTTCAATCCGCTACTAAATAAAACCATTAGATCTGTGCAGAGGATTTACAGTGAAGGAAATCTGCCCTCTTTACTTCAGGTTTAGGACCCGATTTGCATTTGTCACATATACTTCCTGTCTGAGGCAGGTGATCCTCTATACATGAGTATTGTTCTGGTTTCCCTCTGGGAAGTTACTAGGATATGTTTAGCCTAACATCAAAACTTTGCTCTAGAACAAAGCTTTTCACACAGAATAAGACAGGAATTAATATATGCTGTTGTATTAATGAATAAGAAAAGGGCATACATACATGCAGAAATAACTCATTTGAGTCTTTAATTTTCCAATATTTATTGGTTACTTAAGGTATTTCTAAATTATACTGTTAGCACAATCAATCCCCTTGTTTAAAGTCTTACATCTAGTTTGAAATGTCTTTAATCCTTTGGGCAAGGAGAAAGACTCTTCTTACCTCCTACAATACCTCCCTCCAAAGCCCTGGGTCAAAAAACTGAAGAATCTATCTGTTTCAATACTTCCATATATTGCCTTAGCAAAAACTTTACCCAGGGCTGAAACTTTGCTTCTGGACTAAAACGTCCCACCCATTATAAGACTCAAATTACAAACTTGATTCAGTACAGAGGTGTCTCCCCTATACCCCCCACGCACCCCACATGCACCCCCCCATGCACGCACACACTTCCCCATGCACCACACACCACCACTTCCTCCCCTACACCCCACCTCCCCTCCCCTCAGGGCCCATAGGTGGGAAAGATGACCTGGAGAGAGAGAACTGGAGGCAGCTTCCTTCCTTCCTCCGCTCCCTGCCCTTCCCCTCCTCCAGCTGGTTCCTGCTGTGTCCTCCCTCCCTGGGGCAGGGCCACAAGGCCTGCTGAGAGGAAAGCCTTTCAATGAACAAAAACGCTCCCCCAGCTAGTGTCAGCGCTCTAGGGGCTTGGCAGGAGTTTAAAAGTTATTTCCTTCTGAGATTTGTGAATTCGTTGGAGACCTCAGTGCATCTCCTGCATTTCACTTCCCCCCATCTAAGGAACTTGCAAATCTAGTTCCCTCCAGTATGGTAAATGCTCGAGGACTCCAGTGGCACTTCTGATGTCCCTCTGGCAGATGTTCTTTTGGACTCACAGGTTTATCTAGGGGAAACATGGACTCGTCCTTCACTTTGGAGTCTTTGGGGGTGGGGTTACTCCACAAACCTCTGCCCTTTCTCTACCAACTCTTTATACATCTGTAGGTTGACTTGGTCACCAGTCTTCTGTAACTTCCTTTTGGAAAGGGGAGGTGCTGAGGAGGCAGGGCTCATTTTGGTGATTTCTTTAAAGCCTCATTCTCCTAAAGTAAGGGTCATCCTCTTTTCTCTGCTTCAGGTTGGGAGACAAACACCACTCTCTTCTAGAAAATGTCCTCCAATATAGTCTCCCTTCCCTAGCTCCAAACTCATTTGTACCTTTCACGTGTGCAAGGGGAGGTTCAGAATAGTCCAGTGTGCTCTTCATTCAAAAAAAGTTCTTCCCAATCTTAAGCTGGCACCATCTTTAAAATGTGCTTTACTTGACACATCCAATTATACATCACATAAATAACAATAGCAAATTTTCCTATCTACCCTTGTTTATGTAGAGATAAGTGTGTTTGTTGACTAGTTTCTGAGAAATTATGAAAATTACTCTTTGGAACATTAGATCTGCCAAAATCTTATTATAACATTGCATATAGTTTATACTTATGCAAAAATAAAGTAACTGGACTGCAAAATGATAAATCTACAGACAGCCTTTGGAACTTCCATTTGTAATGCCCGAACTTAGGCTTTTCATGGGGCATTATCAAAAACTATTCAACATTCTTATCCCAGTTTGAGATGCTTGTTATCATATTTTGCATTTAACAACAGAAAGCATCAGAAATATTGTTCCTTAAATATACATTAAGGAGTTGAGCACCAAGAAACACATTCTAGGCAATTATGAAGCCACATTATCCACTATCATAGTCACTAGCCACCTATAGATATTTACATTTAAGTTAATGAACTTATAGAAAATTAAAAATTCTAGTTCTTACATGCACTAGTCATATTTCAAGTGCCCAATAGTAATAATTGGCTAGAGACTATCATATTGAACAGTGCAAATATTAACAATTATTTTTTGCATCATTATAGACATTTCTGTTGGACAGCACTACTCTAAAGGAAAATGTCGAGATTAAACACATATGCATGAAATCAGATACTCTCCTTGTCAGGGGAGGCAGAGGGATGTTTGGGGGTTACTTAGGATGGGCCTCTTAGGCAGAATTGAGGGTTTGCCTCCCTATACATGATTCGATGCCTTTTCTGGGACAGCTCAGCTTGTTTTGGTGATATGATTTAGGAAGGTTCCAAGTCAGGCAGTGTATCATTGAACTGGTACTGCTGAATTACAAGGTTATAACTACCGGGAAGTGATCTTGGTATAAGGAGATCCACACCTTACTGCCTGAGAAACTTTGAAAGAGCATCTTCGAAGAGGCAAAGTAAGGACACTACTTGGTACGAATTGAACTCACTGCTAAATATTAACATTTATTTTTCTCAAGAAACCCACTTGGTTTACAAATGTGAGATATTTCCATTCTCTTTTCTTGTGTCCCTAAAATAGTTCTGATTTAGATTCACTTATTTATTAAGATAACAAGGCCTATCGTCATGGTGGGTAAGATGTCACTGGAACTTTTCTAGGGGAAATTGTAATGCAACTTCTCTTCCTAAAATTTATTTATTCTTCTTTGCTTTTTAAAATTGACTTCTTTTGTTTCAAAAGAGCAGGAAAGGATGAGATAAAACCTGGAGATGGTGAAAAAAAATATATCCTGTTTGTCTGTTTTCTGTACAAAACAAAAGGTTAGAGCAATTATTTCTTCTCCAAAATAAAGCAAATATCTCTTTGGTCATCCATAATAGGTCAGAGCTATTTTGAACAGTTTGATGTCATTTCTACATCCCTCAAGGAAACAAAGGGGAAAGTCAGAGGAAGGGGAAAAGGCAGTTTTGATAAGTTATGCCAGCCACTGGTCCCCAAGAATGAAGCATCCTGTTTTTATCATGTGGCTGAAAACAGTGGGAAAAAAAAATCCACCGTGATCAATGGTATTCATGCTTTTGTTATTTCACAGTTACCTGCCATCATTCCCTAAATAAACTGAACTGAGGGCCTTTATGGTGACAACTATGAACAATAGGTCAGTCTGGGCAGAGGTCACTGGAAAATTACAGCTTGAGGGGGAGAAGGAGCAGTGACAAGCCGGAGAAAGTTCACGATACAAAGAACATTCAGTCTTGAATGCCAGTCATCATTAGATTTTATGACAGTCCTATCAGTGCTGTCAATTAATACTCCCAATTATTGTAAAATTGGGCTAGATGACATATAAAAAGTATTATGAAATTTAATGCTCACAAAAAATGAAGAATTCTTTCCAAACAAAAATGTCTTTTAAATGGACTTTTTGTGGTCCCTAGGATTGCTATGGCCATTAATCATCCAATTATTTAAAAGGATTTCTAGCAAAATGACCTCAGAGATTCCTACTGGCGGGGATGAGAGTATGACACCACAGAATGTGTCACTTTGTCATGTGGGTTATTTTGAGCTGAAGACAGTCGGGGCCCAAAAGACTTGGGAAGAGATTTTAAGCTCCCCCTTAACTGCCCCTAAGAATTTAGATAGAGGGCCTTTGGTCCAGGAAGAGAGCTACCACCAGAGACAACTGCAGAGAGTCTGGGCCAGGTGCAGTCAGCTGCGGGGAGCTCAGCAGGGTTTGTATTTTCA
This sequence comes from Callorhinus ursinus, assembly GCF_003265705.2. Classification (NCBI taxonomy): domain Eukaryota; kingdom Metazoa; phylum Chordata; class Mammalia; order Carnivora; family Otariidae; genus Callorhinus; species Callorhinus ursinus. Next base: position 22,337,565 of record NW_027397088.1, read on the forward strand.
AAGCCCTCTCTGTGTCCTGTTCTGTCCCATTGGCATGGCAAACGTTTGTTTACCAAACATTTGCTCTTCCCATCTTCCTGTGAATTGTCCTCCTTCCCTTTGAAGCCCCAGACCCCTATCCCCTCCGTTCCTTAGCTCAGGATGGCATGGAAGCTTCAAATGCCCGACTTTGCCCATGAACCTCATATCTTTCTGGCTCCCATATGTATGAAATTAAATTTGTTTTTCTCCTGTTCATCTGTCTTGGATGTTAACTAATTGTTAATAAACAAGCCAAAAGAATCTAGAAGAGTAGAGAAAAAAATTTTCCTTCCCTGCACTACCATTTGGAATTCATAGCCATTTGGTCTTCTTATCTCTGGGTGTCCAGAAGCATTCCTAAAGCACTTATCAACATGACATCTACAGAATGTGACTTCAGCCTGAGTGCACGTGCGGCAATTACAGAAGAAATGCCTCTTCACCCGTCTACAAGTCCGACTGGCTTCCGGGGACACTCTCCATGCTGGGGCAGGAGGACGGCAGCATCTCTGCATTTCAGTACCTTTAGGAATAATATTTGAGACAAAGTTCTTAGTTATTTTTCTTCATGAAGATGGTTCTTTGATTACTACAGGATTATTAAACATGGAACTATCTGGTAAGTAAATTGCTTTCTTTCCTTCTTTGTCAGGACTTGGAGGAAATATTTATTTATTTATTATTTATTTATTTATTTATTTATTTATTTATTTATTTTTAAAGATTTTATTTATTTGAGAGAGAGAGAAAGCATATGAGAGGGGGAGGGTCAGAGGGAGAAGCAGACTCCCCGCCGAGCAGGGAGCCCGCCCAAGCCCGATGTGGGACTCGATCCCGGGACTCCAGGATCACAACCTGAGCCGAAGGCAGTCACCCAACCAACTGAGCCACCCAGGCGCCCAGGACTTGGAGGAAATATTTAAAATTCTAGTCAATCATCTGGATGTTTTTTTACTTCCTGCCAAACATCTGGATATTCAAACATACCGAGATAAAGTAATACTCTTCAATGATTTTATATGAAGTGTGTAGATGTACCCTTAGATTGGGGGCAAGAACAGTTAAAATGATTTCACAGAGCTATTTATACAATTAAAGCTTTATCAAGGGGGAATGTGATTTAAACCTCTGTCCTTGGGAACATCATCATGATTTATATGGGTTGACTTACTATTTTAAAATTTCTATATATTGTTTTCTTCCATAATAGCTCCAAGCCTCCTAATGAATTGAAAATATTCAAGTATTTAGAATCCCAATGGATTGCCACAGGGAATGAACAGAAGGTCTCTCTCCCTGCCCCTCCTTTTCCTGTGTTCAAGTTACAGGGCCAGCTATATGGCCTTGAGACAACACAGAAGCAGTGTCAAGAAAACCATTTTGCTCGAGGGACCTGGCAGCTGAACTCTCCCCAAATGCTTTTAAAAAGAAAAAATATACATATTAAATGCCAATTTTAAACAAATCCAAAGATTTGTAGAGCCCTTGTTCACCTCATGATGTTGCTGTAGATATGAATGTACACCAAATGAGGTAACAGATTATGAAAAGTCGATGCTTAGAGTCTCTTGAGTTTTCTAACAAGGGATCTGGGAAGTTTAAAAGCATATCAGGTTTCTCAGAGATTATTAATTCTGGACTGCATTTCAAAGTATATCAAGTGCAGTCTGCTTTATACCAAACAGAAGGGAATGCACTACCAGACTAAGCAGACAGAACTAATAAGAGCGCTAATAAATCAAATTAAGAAATATTTATTGAACATCTCTGTGTCTCCAGCATTGAGCTGTTAGGTGTGTGATGTATATAAAATATAAATGAAAAGGTCTGTGGTCTCAAAAAGCTTAAATGAATTTGGAGAGATAAGACGATTGCTCAGAAAATAAATAATCATACAAAATGTGAACAGCAATGCAAAATGAATGTCTCAAGAAATATCGTGAACGGCAAAAACAAACCAAAGCAGGAACAGAAAAGAAGTCATCATTTAAATTTTTAGGCTAAAAGGCAACTTTGTGAAAATGTTGCTGTGGAGAAAAATGTTGGCCTTCAAGTTTGTAGCTATTTATGCTTCAGAGATACCAGGCTTTGGCTGAATCCTGTCGCTGTTCCCAGTTTGATGCTGTGTTTGTAATGGCGGCAGAGGGCCGAACTGACTTCATTTGATGGTGCTTGCGGAACAAAGTTTAAGAAGTAAATTATAAAACACACAATAGCCAAGTGGCTGCATTGCAGTGTAGGAAAACATGGACCCTTGCTCTTGGAAATATAATATGACACAGTAACTGAAGTTTCTCTTTGGATCTCTAGGCTTCACCTGACTGTCTACCAGATCTGCCCATCTCAGAAATCTCCAAAAGGCCCAGCTATCTAGTGGTGTCAGCTTATTTCCTCTTTCTTGATTTACTATACTTATTAAGACAATCAAAAACTATTTTAACCAAGGTAAATCAAGCATGCCTTCCTTCCCTTTGACCCCTGATGTGAGTGACCTAGCTCCTCTTGACATTCAATTGTTGCTATTACATCATTATGAGGTGCAACAAAGAGTTTAAAGAAACAATAATAAATGACCATGAAACCCAGTATAAAATAAATAAACAAATGAAATGTTTTTAAAATGAAGAAAGACTTCACAAGCTCAAAGTAAATGAACTAAAACAGAGAAAGGGAGAGAGGTGAGTAAAGGGCCAAGTCATTACCTTGAAGAAAGAATGATCAAAAATGATTTTGTTCTACAATTGATAGTTTAATATAGTACGAAATATGCTGTTAAGGCATTAAGCTAATCTCAGATGGAGCTAAAAATAGAATGTTTACCTTGAAAGTCCCTGCTGAAAACAAAGCTGAAATAGATCCTCTACTAAAACAGAAGAAAATGAAAAAGCAAAGAGACTGAAATTAAAGCACATAATAAAATGAAAACGAGTTAAACCAAACACAGAACCTCAACAAGGGATTGGTAGGTGAAAGGTGGAAGGGTGTCGTTTAATAAAAGTGCTGTTTAAAATGCACGGGCAGGGGTAGGGACATCACCCAGGTAGATTCAGTATTCCAGAGCAAGCAGTCTGAAGAAATTTTACCACCCATACCACGCAAAAACCTGAAGGTAATGGGAGCAAACAGTTACCAGGAATGCAGAAAGTGGGTCTAGAAAGAGAGCCTCTGGAAGGCTGTGGTCTTTGGCGGAAAGACCGAGTAATCATGAGGCCCAGCAGGGTGAACTTGGATAACTCCTTGACCTTACTCTTCCTTTTCTGCCATCCCCTGTCAAGAGTCTCCACTGGTTCACTCAACAGAAAGCCAAAGGGCAAGAAGTCAGTTAATGTGTCCACGAAATTTGGCATCCCGGAGCACAAAGCGATAGAAACGAGGTGGGGGGGTGCTGGGGGGGCCAGATGGGAGAGCAAAACCAAGGTACCCAATACCAATGCACACAACAATTCAGAAATCATCATAACTGGACATAATGTCCTTTTGAAGATTGACTTTTTTAAAAAAAATTGCTTCCTTGAGATATAATTCACATACCATAAAATCCATCCTTCTAAAATGTACAATTCTGTACTTTTTAGTATAGAGTTTTATAATACTGCTATATAATTTTTTGGACATTTTAATCAGCCCAAGCAAACCCCCCTGTCTATTTCCCCCTACCCTCAAACCGTGGCAAACACTAACCTTCTTTCCTTCTCTATGGGATTTGTCTGTTATGGACATTTCATATACATGAAATCATACAATATGTAGTTTTTATGTGTCTGGCTTTTAAACTGAGCATGATATTCACAGGGGACATCCATGTCATTGAAGGTATCATTACTTCATTATTACAGCTGAATAATATTCCACTGGGTGAATTTATCAGTTTGCTTATCCCCCAGTTGATAGACATTTGGTTATTTCTACTCTTTGACTATTATGAATAATGTTGCCATGATATTCATGTACAAGTTTTCATGTGAACATATGTTTTTAATTCTCTTGTGTAAATATTTACAGTGGAAATTGCCAGGTCATGTGGTATCTTTATGTTTAACATTTTGAGGAACCACTAAACTGTTTTCCAAAGAGCTATTCCATTTTACCTTCCTGCTAGCAATGCAGAAGAGTTCCGCTTTCTCTAAAGCCTTGCTAACACTTGTTATTATCTGTCTTTTTTTAAACTTTAGCCATCCTCAGTAGGTACAAAGATGTAGCTCATGTGGTTTTGATTTACATTAATGACTACCATTGTCTTTTTTTAAATATATTTCTTGGCCACTTACATGTTTTTGAAACATCTCTAGTCAAGTCCTTTGTCCTTGTCAAAATTGGGTTGTCTTTTTATTGTTGTGGGGGTTTTTAAAAGATTTTATTTATTTATTTATTTATTTATTTATTTATTTATTTATTTATTTCAGAGACTGAGACAGAGAGAGAGAGAGAGAGAGTGCATGAACCAGGCAGAGATAGAGAGGGACAAACAGACTCCTCCCTGAGCAGGGAGCCATCCCACGACCCTGGGATCACGACCTGAGCCGAAGGTAGACGCTTAACCAACTGTGCCACCCAGATGCCCCTATTGTTGCATTTTAAGAGTGCTTCATACATTCTAGAAACAAGTCCAATGTAAGATCTATGATTTGTAAATATTCTCTCCCATTCTATGGGCTTCTTTTTCACTTTCTTGATGGTTCTATGACACACAAAAGATTTCATTTGGATTAAGTCTGATTTACCTATTTTTTTAATCATGTACTTGTTGGTTTGTAACCCTCCTGGGAACGTCTCAAAAAACTGGCCCTCATGAGAAGAATGCAGAGAGAAACCAAAGACAGAGGCAGGCCACCCCAGGTTGGTAGGTGGTGGCTTTAATAAAGCAAAGGAACTTACATATGAGGCTTGTCTTGGACTGTAGCAAGATGAATGGATCACTGCACCTGCCCACTATATCTTAAAGTTAATAAAGAGGCCCTAACTGGGCCTAGTCACATATACCATCTAGGTGTTTTCAACACCAGGTCACTCTCTCAAGGTTATGTCCTTGGAGCAGCCTTTGGGAGCAGGAAAGCAAGTGGAACCCATTATCCAAGGACAGGGGAGAGCGTGAGGAGCCTCTAAGTGCCTGGGTCCAGCTCACTGCTCAATTGGACGTCACATCTTATTTATCACATCCTCCAATGGTACTTTTGATGTGCCATCTAATGTCTAATGATCCTAGTCCAAAGTCACGAAAATTTATTCTTCTATTTTCTGCTAAGAATTATGGAGTTTTCTCTCTATAATTCGAGGTTATGGTCTAATATGAGTTAATTTATTTGTATAGTGTGAATTAAGAGTTCAACTTCATTCTTTTGCATGTGGACATACAGGTGTCCCAGCACAATTCCTTGAAAAGACTTTTCTCCCTTGAATTGTTCTGGCACTCTTGCCAAAAATGGACTAATGATTAATGTATGATTTTTTTTCCAGACTCAATTTTCTTCATTACTACCCTGTCAGTACAACACTGTCTTGATTCTTGTAGCTATACAGGAAGTTCTAAAATTTAAAAAAAAAAAAAGTGAATCCTCCATTTTTTTTCAAGATAGTTTGGCTATTCTGGATTCATGATTTTCCATATGAATTTGAGGATCAATTTGTCAATTTCTTAAACAAATAAGCAAGACAAAACAAAACAAACACCAGCTGGGATTTTAGTAGGGATTGTATATCAATTTGGAGAATATTACCATTTTATATCTTCCAATCTGAGCATGGGATGTATTTCCAATCATTTATGTTGTCTTTAATTGTTTTCGATGATGTTTAATAATTTTTAGTGTATAAGCCTTGCGCTGCTTTAGTAAAATTTATTTCTGAGTATTATATTCATTTTGGTATTATTATAAATGCAATTGTTTTCTTAATTTTATTTTCAGATTATTCATTGCCAGTGTATAGAAATGCAATTGATTTTTGTACACTGACCTTGTATCCAGAAACCTTGCTGAATACATTCATTAGTTCTAATCATTTTTCAGTGGATTCCTTAGGATTTCTACATGCAAGAGATTACCATCTGCAAATAAAGATATTCATTTTTTTCTCCCCAATCAGAATAGCTTTTATTCTTTTTCTTGTCTGATTGCTCGGGCCTTAGAGAAGTGGCAAGAATGGACATCTTGGCTTGTTCCTGATCTTAGGGAGACAGTGTTCAGTCTTCCCTCAATAACTATGACATTAGCTGTGTTTTTTTTCCATAGATAGTCCTTTTAATTAAGGAAGTTTCCTTCTATTTCTAGTCTTCAAGCATTTTTATCATGAAACAGTGTTAGATTTTTGTCAAATTATTTGTCCTGCTCCAACTGAGATAATCGTGTGTGCTTTGTTTATTACTCTACTGATACAGTGTATTGTGTTCATTGATTTCCATGAAAAAGTAAGAATTACTCCACAGGTGGAGCTGGGCTACGTGGTGTTGTTCCTTGGACTTGAAACCCAATGGAGTCTGGTTGACTAGGTTTTGAAACTGCTTGGGACTAGTCTAGTGAGTCCTATTATTGTTTTTTCCCATTTTCTCTCATTTTGAATAAGAATATCTGTAACTGTTAACCTATGCATTTTCTACCTTTGTATTTTCGCAAAAGGTATCATATCTTTAGTTTTCAGGTTCACAGATGGAGAGGAATTGTACCTCAGGATAGATTACACCCAAACTTGTTTTAAATGATGAAATTTGGCACTTTTCTTTTTTAGAGAGAAAGACAAAACACATGCGTGTGAGAAGGGGGTGGGCAGATGGAGAGGGAGAGAGAGAATCTCAAGCAGACTCCCTGCTGAGCAGGGAGCCTGACACAGAGCTCAGTCTCACAACCCTGAGATCATGTCCTGAGCTGAGATCAAGAGTCGGAGGCTTAGCCAACTGAACCACCCAGGAGCCCCCAAATTTGGCACTTTTGTGATGATGAAATATAGATGAGATTTTGGACTTTTCAACGATTCTGTAATGGAATGAGACTTTTGGGGGAGGTTAAGATGAAGTAAATTTATTTGTAATATTCTAGTTAATAAGGAAAAAAATTAAGTTATAGAGGCCAGGTTAATATGCATTAGAAGAAGCTTAACAAGAACTGAGAGAGAAAGGAGAAAGAAGGATGCCTATACTGGCTGTAGGTAAGAATCCTCTGTATTAGGATTTCATTGTGGGTAAGAGAATTTCAGAATTTCAGGTGAATACTTTTTAGGGGACAGTGATGGAGAGAAATTATTCTGTGCATTAGTATTGCATGTATTTTTTTATACTAGGACTTTAATATGTCCTTGTGATTCAATGTAAAAATTTGATGATTTGGTTTTAATTTTTATTTTCCAGGCTATATTCCTTTAAAACCCAAGTCCACTTAGCAACCGTGAAGCCCAGTTAAATTTGGATAAATAATGAGGCCTAACCTCTGGGTTGCTGAATTTAAGGTTCTCGGTTTTACCTCCAATTCAAATTATTATACTAGGCTTGAGACAAGAGTTTATTTTTATCGGACTTTTAGATTTTGGGGAAAATACTGTAAAGGAAAAGGAGTGGGTGGGGTTGGCAAGCTTCTTGAGGCATGACAGTTCTTAAAAAACAGGAACAAGCTAAAGCACACACACGCGCACACATACATACATCCCAAAACATACACATTAAAACACACAGACACATATGTGAGAAAAAAACAAAAAGATATAGTGGAGTTTACATTGAGGTCAAAAGTGCTGTACAAGAGAGAATGTGCTGCTGGCCGGCCTCTATACTCCAGAAAGAGAAGATTCTACGAGTCTGTGTATGTGTTCACCAGCTAGAAGAAATCTTTAAAAATTGTTTTCTGCATTTGCTGCCTGGGAGCATTTAACCCAACCTCTATGGAACCCCTATCTCTTAAGAAGTCACTTCTGGAAGTGTGGAGAAGATTGATGGCAGCCAAGTTTGCATTAATTCAAAGCTTCTAGTTCCACAAGTGAAACTGGATCCCTGGGGACTTGGAAATTGCTGTGGGATTTTCAAATAAACAGGCTTTGGAACCACTGATACAAGCTAATTGCTAACAGAAACTTGAGAAACTGGCAGAAAGAACCAAGCCAATGACCGGTGAAAAGTATTTGGTTTGAGCAAGATTTTTAATGGCAAAGAATAGAAAGTCTCAGAGACTGGGATGTTCTGCTGACTCAACTAATTCTGCAAAATCTGGCCTGAGTCCTTATCAGTGGATTCATACCCATCCTCAGGCTCATTCTGTGCTGGGCTCTCCCATGCTTTAAAGGAAACTTAAAAACTGATGACTTGTTGAACTTAAAATGATGCTTTAATAAAGAAAAAAATTATTCATATTTACATTGGATGACAGTTTCTGCTAAAGTGATGTTCCATTGACCAATGAAATAAAGCTCAAAGATTCCTCCAGAGTTGGACAAGATTCTTGAAAGGGTGATCTATGAGCCCTGTTTGCTTAACATTCTTGAGTTGCATAACAAAACCTAAGGGATAATTTGAATATTCACTATCAGTTGTATTCATCAAGGTTTAGGAGGAAAAAACTGTCACTTTAACTACACTCTGGAAGTTGGATTGAGGAATGACAGTTAGATGTGAGATGCTGGGGCAGCCTTGAAAGTCAGAAGTTATGCAGACATAGCTCTGACTCTTAAAGGTGGACTCTGTCAATGAGTTGGTTGCTGGTGGATGGAGAGTGGGTCAGTTGGTCAATGTGGTCAGTGTATTCCTCAGAGCTAGCCAGGGACATAAGATGGGGATGATGCCTTTATATTTGAACCCAGTATGAGAGAGTGGATCATAATGTTTTAGGAACAGATATTAGCTATACTATGAAACTAAGTGCAACCCAGTTAATGATGGATTGGTTGTAGACAATGGAAAAGACAATGCTATGTTTTCCATATTGGTGGAGACGGATGTGATTGATAGGGTCATGTGACAAAATGGAGATAAAAAGAGGAAGGAAAATTCTGGCAAGGAAGGTTATCAGTCCAATTTTAAATTGACTGGACTTCAGTGATCATCCAAACCAAGCTATTCTCCTTATTAATCAGGAAATAACTAAGGCCTCCAAATCTCAAGTAATCCATAGAATTAGCAGAAAAGATCATTTTAGAGTTCAGATTTACTAAAACAGAAGCCTCAGGTATTTCATCTCAGGGATGAAATAACTAGGATTTTGACTGAATGATCTAAATGGTAAATTGAGATTTGAAGAGTTACTGTAGATCCAGTGAGAAGGCTGGAAACCTGGAGGTACATTTGCCCAGTTCCCTGTGAGTATGAGGGTCTAACCGAGAACTCAGTAGAAAGAGGATAGCAATTGGATGATGGCATGCGTGGTTGTATATTATGAGCCTCAAGTTAAATGACTTTGTAATATGAAATGGGTTTGCTATAGACATGGCAATAGAGGGATGCCTGGCCGGCACAGTCAGTTAAGCAGCCAACTCTTGCTTTTGGCTCAGGTTGTGTTCTCAGGGTCATGAGATCCAGCCCCACATCAGGCTCAGTCTGCTTGAGATTTTCTCTCTTTCTCCCTCTACCCTCCTGCTTGTGCTCTCTCTCTCTCTCTCTGTGTAAAACGAATAGATCTTTGAAAGGAAAAAGAAAAAGAAATGGCAATATAGAGTGCATGGAGCCATTAACATAGGACAGTTTTCATCATCAATCCCTTACAGTCATTTTGCAGATAAAATAAAGTCAAATAAGGGATGGTAGACATTGATACTAGTGATGAAAGTTTGCCTACGATTGCTGGCTTACCCAGAGCTAATAGTTTTTACAAAAATAAGCAATGGTGAATGGGAATATGGACATAAAGCAAAACAATTTTGAAAATGAAGGCCAACAAGGGAGCCAACATTGCTTTACTAGGGGAATTTTCCCAGTACTGTCTGCATAGATCTACTTCTCTGTTTGCTCTTTTTAATTTCTCCCACATCTTCCTCATTCTCAATCTCCTTTCCAAAAGGAATTTCTTCACTTTGATTTAAAAAACCATTTGCTTAAGGCACTCCTGCAGACCCTTAAGCCAATAGAATATGGATCTGTTCTCTTTGTTCTTTTAATTATGTGCCATGTAAACAATATAAATGTAGTTAAACCAACCACACAATATTCGTGGATCTGATCGTTTCTGGCAGCCAGTGGCTAAACTTCATAATTATCTTCATAATGTAATATATTTGGGGTTGTCAGTACACAGAGATTATATTTACTCTAAGGAACAGAGATACAAAAGCAAAGCAACTCTCCTAAGGTCAGGATGTAGAAAATCAGAAATTGATATAAAACTTTTTGTTTCCTGGTTTAATATTTTGGCACTATCTTCAACTTCTTTTATACATCTTCAACATTTGGTATGGTCTGGGTCTGCTTTACTTGGAAAAGATGTGTCCAAAATTGACTTTCTCCTTTTAAGATATGCTGAATATAGTAGGAAATTGCAAAATAAGATAAGGCATCCTCTTAAGAGGGGAGGATACACTATTTATGCTATATGTGGAGAGATTTAATAGAAATTAGTCTCAACACTGAAAAAGCAGTAGTACATATAATATCTTATGTTGTAATGCTGTTATCCTGAACATTTTAATGTGATTTACAAAAAAAAATGGTTACTCTCAATAAAGTTTAGAATATGCAGAATAGATTTATGTAGTGTATGTCAAAAGTAAAACTGTCCATACACTACCCTCTCTCTTTATGTTTTGATATGATCTAGTTCTTGCTGACATTTGGAACTCAAAGCATTGTGGCTTTACAAGTGGAGACTAAGAAGAAACTTTAATGGTGATTAATGCTGATCCTAAATATATATATATTTTGATGAATGCAAAATATATTTAATAAAATGATTTAAGATGTTCCAAAAGTGTCTTGCACAAACCTAAAACAAGCTTTCTTTGAAAAATTGAATTTGCTCCTTTTAAAAAAATGACATCATACAAGATGTGTTTTTAATCAATTATCATTGTAGATAATTCATAGGGCAAAATGTATGGAAACACAAAGGCGTGATTAACTGGGCGTTGACCTTGTGTCATGGCACTGGTCCAAAGAGAGCTTATTAGTTTGAGCTAGCAGTAAATATGAAACTGAGGGCATCATAAATCACAACAGTAGGATTAATCTGAATGTGGATCAGATACATGGGTAAAACTGAGACATTCCCAGTTAGTCCAAAAACAGCTACATGAAGTCAGTTGAGAGAAAATAATTTTCTTACACAGTCTGCGCCCAGTCCTTTCCATTTTATCTATAATTTTCAATTGCATAATTTCAACCAGAGTCTTTACAGCTAAATAAGAATTTTCCTTAATTAAAGAAACCAGAAATGTGGGCTCTCGGGATTGTTAGTGATGCTGGTCAGAGCAAAATCTTTGTGAGGGCGGGGTGTATGGATTTTGTTTCTCAAAGTGTTTTGTCTAGTCATACCATTAGAGGCTTGGACAACCAGCAAAACTTAAGGCTATCATTTTAGTTTCATAAACTCATTTAGTTTGTCTGGCTCATCACAGAAATTTTCATTCTGAGGAAAACACGGTGACCCATGTTTCCCTGTGCCAACCAATTAACTGGTTGAACCATCTTAGACAATAATACAAAATTGGTTGGAAGAGTTTTCAGCCCTGTTTTGAGTCTCAGGATTTCAAAAAGATCCTTGGGTAATGACATTTTCAAACTTATTTTCTACAGTAAGAGGGAGAATTCCAAGAGTTTACTGTGTTTACACAGTAGGATTGGCAGGTAGATGTGTTTCTTACCTGTCATGAATATGTTAACTGTAGTTTGCGATGTTTGATAACTGGTCAGGCTCAACATGTTTGAATTTTCATTACCTTGTGATTTCTGGATATAAGTTTATGGTAATATTACTATTAGAAAGAAATGAAAAGAGATAAAACACCAGCAAAGTAATTATTTGGTATGATGGTAAAATAGCAATAATAAAATGGTTTTAGTAAATACACCTTTTGGTTTTTTTCCTTCTTTTTTTTAACTTTAAGAAAAAAATTCAGTAAACCCAGCTGGCTAAGGAAACACAGCCACGTCAGTATACTAAATCAGAAACGTTAGCTAATCAGAAACACACATGAGCTTCATACTCTTTTGGGGGTTTCACTATGGGTATTCGTCTACTTCCATAGATTTATTTTTTTCAAGCAGACATACTAACTACATGTAAAAAATATTTCCCTATGTGGTCTGCTTATAAGCCACCTGCTGTTGTAGCTTTCATATTTTTCATTGAGAAGTACTTGTTCTTGGAGGTATTGGTAATATTCACTGTAGTGTGAGTCATGCTGATGGTTCCTTTCTGTCCGAGGATGAACCAAAGATGAGGTGCCTAATTCCAGAAGGTTCTAGGGGAGCGGAAGTGATGATGTATGTATCTTCTAGCTCAGCCAATTTCAGGAATGTATATATATATATAAAACAATCAGTTCTTGCCATCTGCGCCAAAGTCCTCTTCAAGTGCTCTAATTGCCTTGGAGATTCCTAGTAGAAACAAAGCACGAATAGAGTGGTGGATGTAAAATTATATTGCACGTGTGATTACTACCCTGGGATGATGATACACACTTTCTTCAACCTATATAAAAGGGGGTTAAGTAAATTTAGTAAATTAAAAGATCATATCAAAGGAAGTTAAAAGAGAAAAGAGAATCTATTTTTATGATTGGAGAAAATATGAAATTATATAGGGTAGGTGAAACTTTTATGTCATTCAATTTTGTTATAATATAGCAAACCAATTAGATAAAATTAAATTTCAAGGCTGATTGATTTTTTAAATATTCATTTTAAGCACTGCGTTTAGTGTTTATTATATTATATAGGAAATACCAAAGAATGTCTGCTGCATCCAGGAATTAAATGAAACCTATACTGTCAATAGCCTAGCTGGGGTTTTGATAAAGTATTATGATATTTCTATATTATGCAGCACCATAAAATGCTAAACATACACAGAGCACAGGACTATAAGTTTCAAAAAGCGCATTCTGGAAGCTAGAGTGTTTTGGCATTTATAGCTGGGTAGCATGGGAAGATAATGAGGAGTTTGATATCTTGGAAATCATAACTATGAAATATATACAATAGTTTCCCATCGAGATGGATCATATATCACGCAATATTGGAGGATAATTCAAGTGTGCCATGCAATCTGCTTTTCATTTCAAGTGGAGGGCAATGTAAGCCATGATTTACCCAGGTAGTACTCACGTGGGAAATAATGACAAATTTAGAACAACTCATGACAAAAAAATATCCACATAGGAAAACATGAAAGATTTGATATCCTCTTGCCTTTCAACTGTTTTCCCTCTACTGTTCTTACCCTTCTCCATAAATTATAAAATCTTTTGTGTTAATATGGATTTGGGATAAAATATTAGTATTCCTTGAAAAATATCAAGGGACATATACAATTACTAGGTAGTACTTCCCAAATTGTTGATGGAGACAAAGTAGGATAAATCATTTAAGTGATAGTTTATTGTGGTTACCTCAGTCTCCAGGAAGATCTGATCTTAAATAATTTTCTACTAAAAACCATTTTCCATGTTAAGATGGGCAATGGCTCTTTGCTTATACACCATTATTTATTTATTAAAAAACACCCTCTTTGATATCATATAGAAACGGAGTTTGGGTGGCAGAGGACCAGCCCTTGTAGATTTTGGAAAGAGCTAAATGACTGATACTCTGTTTCCATTTATCCTTTCAAAATTCAATGAAATATTGCCAGATAGTAGGAAGACAGAAGGAATTTTTAGTGAGAAACAGAATAGTCCTTTGTGATTGGACAAAATGGTGGCAACTCTGTGGCCTCTGCCATTTTTCATCATAAGTATATATATTTTATACTGTATATAAAGACAATGGAACAGACACAAAAACATGGACTGTTTATTAAAGTTTATCATTTTTCTTTCCTTCTTTTTTTTTTTTTTTTCTATTTAGGCTAGAGCTTACATCCCTATCTTCTTCTTCCTGAAAACCAAAGAAAAGTCAGTTTGGACCAGTAGTCAAGAGATTGGGCTTATCTTTTCACATCTGAAAACGAGTGGAATAATGTGAACACACTAACTTTCTTGTGTTTTAGTTGTACACTTCCTTCATGTTTATAAACATAGCAACACTAGCAAGACATCAGCAGAGATAACACGGAAGGTAATGGGCAAATTCCAGCGTAAAGTTCTCTAGTAAAATATTATTTAAGCACACAACACCATCTTCCCAATGTTCATTTCAGACTTTTAAGATTAAGTCCTCTTATTTTTACGTAGGCTTTATTTTCTAAAGAGATAGACAACAGTTGTCACGATGGCTGACATCTTGAATACTATCATTTAATTTCTTTATCGTCATTTCCCCCCTTAAAGTCAAGTAATCTTAATTTCTTTCTCATTCTTTTATGTCCTCTTTGCCAATTATATAATATTTCAGATGTTGTACTTGAGTTTCTTCACGCCTTCAAAATTGTCTTTTTCATCTCATTCACTCTTTAACATTTTGGACATGAAACAAAAAGTGGTCTGGTATAAACATCATACAAAAATTAAATAGTTTTGTAAAACTATTACACAGCAAGCACTCAAAAGTAAGGCTTCGGTTCAATAGTCTTGCACTTCAACATCAGGGCTTAACTTAGATTTACTTATTGATTTACTTATAAATTCCCTGACTTATTTCACAAAGGAATTGCCAGAGTTTACAAAAATAAACATTAAAAGGATTAAACAAATAGTTGAGAGAGACAGAATAAGGGGGATTCTCAGGTGATGCTCTAATTAACCCCTTGATAAATAGGAGTATGAATATAAGGAATGGACACACTGTAGTTACTAAAGGCAAGTCACAAATTTGGCCTCAAAGCTTTTAGCAGTTAAAGCAAAAAGGGACCTAGTATCAGTTACAAGAATCACAGTGTTCCTAAGACTCAAAAATAAAAACAGAGAAAACCATAACTCAGGAAAAAATACCCCAAACTCAAAATCCAAGAAATGTCTTTCATGGCTTCTCATAAACAAGTATCAAAAAACATAATAGAAATAATCCTACAGTAAGTATAATGACACATTTTATTGGGCTATTTCTTATGGTGTTTTCAATACAGACAACTGGCATAAAGTTACTGGACAATTTAGTGAAAACCAATAAAGATGGTGCCAAACATTTTGGTTCAATGCCCAGTTTTTTGGTTTGATCCAAAGATAGAGTCAAAATACATGAAAGAATAAATATTTAGCATGCCCATCAAGCCTCCATCCACAAACATTTCTTCACAGCTCGCATTTTGATAAGGATTAAATAGCAGAGATTTAAATATTTTTACCTGCCTGAAAGAACCTGAGGGCAGTTTTGGGTGTTGTGGATTAAGGGCTGAATCCTATCCCTTAACACTCAATCAAACAAAAATAGGGTCGTCATCTGCCTTCCCTACCTACCTGAGAAACAGTTAAGACTTAACTTTAAGAGCTCAAAGGAAAGAATGAAGTCTCCTTTTTTAGGGACCATCAGCTTCACCAACGTGTAGTTCTACTGGACTTGTGCGGAAACTAAATCTATGGTTATCCAAAGACTTCTTTGAGAGCGAGAAACTCAAACTCCCGTAGATTCAGTGCTACTGATGTCAGCAAAAAGTGGGCATGGGTGCTGATGTTCACCGCAAGATGTGGGTCTCAACAGAAATCGTTGTTTTTAGTATATTTGAGGTCAGCACACCAATCATATTTAGGAATTGTGAAAGTGATGTGAAATGCATCCAATGGACTATAAATAGAGTTTTTGAGTTGTTTGGCTTTCCACAAAATTAAAAATAAAATGCTACTGCTCAGTTGCCAAACACATCAACTCTTTGGGCAAATTCATTTTGGAGGAATCTGGAGAATGTTCCATGCTTTATTTTTTTTTATTTCAAGTTTTTTTTAAATTCTAGTTAGTTAACATATATGGTAAAATTAGTTTCAGGTGTAGAATTTAGGGATTCATCACTTCCATTGCTTTAAAAGTTGCATTTTTAGAGGAAAGAGTAGGCTTCCTCCCACCTCCAATCCCCAAGAGAGAAGTGGCAGAGAAGAAAATTCTGGAAAAAAATGGCAGGGCCTATCTTCTCAAGAAGGAACTCCTTATTTGCCTCCTAGGTCCCTTTGGGGACAACATGGCAGTTTTGTTCTACTGCTTGCTTCCCCCCCCCACTTTTTCTCCTGTAGTACGGAAAGAATTTAAACAAAAATGACTTTGTTTGGTTCTGCAGAATTAACACGACACTCAGGCATATTTCTAATTGAATGCAGATGTTTTCTAAGCAGAGAAAAGCCTCAGTCTTGTGTGCATAATTCTTACACGGCCCTAATGGAGAGAAGAGAGTTCAAAATTAGCAGCTTTTTAAAGCCAACTCTGGCCACGTGCCACAGAAACTTTGCTTTTGCTTTTGGTTTTTTTTGCTTTTTTTTTTCTTTTCCAAGGGCATGCAGACAGAAGATCTTTTAAACGTCTACACAGGGAGGGCCACCATGTTTCCAAGAAACTTGAAAAAGGAAGAAAGCAAGCCAAACCAATCAGTGTGGCAGTGCATTTATGGTCTCTCCTGCTCTCTGCCCTCAGAAATGAAACTTTTAAAAATTCACCAAAATGTTGATCCCCGAGTGGCAAAGCAGCAAAGTGTTGGGGGAATGAGGTCAACTCAAGGGCTCTGTTTTGACTGTCTTGAGACTGAGTTGCTGACACGGACAGACTTGTGAACACCAGATGAAGAAAAGGATGCTCTGTGTTTTTTCAACTCCCTATTTCAACAATTTGCTCTAAAGATGTTACAACCTCATTGTTCCTTCCAGACCCACGGCCATGTGTATGTATGTTAGAATAGTAGGTTTATGAGCCCGATTATGTTGTCCTTAAAAAAAAAAAATCACTTTGATTGTTGAGATCCTCATAATTAGGCAGTTTGTGTGCAATGTCTGTGCTCCAGAGGTCTGACCACGGGATTGACAAGAGAAGGAATGCACAGCTGATGGAAATTCATGTGTTCGATAGAGGATATGTGTGCCCTGTTTTCTTCCTTTCCCATTGGCAAAAGATTTCAGGACAATTAAGCAAACTTTCAAAATGTAGAATTACAGCGAATGTGAAAATAAATAATCCCCAGAAATTATACATTCATAATTGAGAACAAAATGTTTGAGTTGTTAGAGGGATGGCCTAATAATGCTAATGAACCTTAAAAAAAAAAGGTCAGCATACATTACCTTACACTTAGGTTTAGATTTAGACAGATATTTACTTTAAAGAAGAGGATTCCTGACTTTGACCAGCATCATTAGGGCCTCAGTGCAACCCACTTACATGAGCATAATTCTCCTGCTGCCCCACAGTCACTGAGTTTTTATTGATTTCAATAATATGTTCTATAAAAGTTCACCTGCAAGGGTACCGTTACACTAGGTTTTAGTGATCTGGAAAACACTGGCCTGCCGTGGACGTTGCCTCTGTGGAATTATTTTCAAGGATTTAGTTATATAATCTTTAGGTAGAGAAAGCATCCTTTGGCACATGGTTGAGAATCAGGTTTTTAAGCAAAGCTCAACATTTTGGGGAGGGAGGAAAGGAAGAAACATTTATTCCCATTTTTTGCAATTTATGATTGACCTTCCGAGGAAAGCTCTATTACAGAGCCAAAGTAGGTTACAACTTTGAGAGGCTAGAAGTGGGATCCTCCTTCTAGAGAACTAATTCTTCCCTCGCTCAAATAACGTATATGAAAATGGAAAAGTCACGAGAGTGTGTCCTATTGCTTTTTTTTTTTTTTGGCCACACTGTAGGATACTTATTTATAAACTACTCACTTTCTCATGAAACATTCAACATGTGGGCATCTCCGAGGTTGTCTTAATAATAAGACACTGTCCTTGTGAGTTTAAAAGGTTTTAATGGGTTCAGCCTATCTCCTTACCCATGAGAAGATGATTAGCTTTCATGATAAATAATTAGTATGCTACCTAAAAGTAAAAATCATGATATGGAAGCCTGGGAAAAGGAATTGCTGGACGTGTGAGAAATGTCTTTATAAATACCACCCAACTTGAGTGTTCTTAAAGGTTCGAAGATGTTGTCTATGCCAGGTATCATATCTAACATGATTTCGCCGACCAAAGGCCAAGACGAGTTGGAAAAATCCCCAAAACCACCCAAGACATCAGCAAACCAATCCAACATCTGCTTCTGTCAAAGCTTGAAGGAAAAGGGGGACTATTTTTGAAGAGTTTTCACATGCAAATAGTGATAGAAAAAGACTCAAATGATCTGTCATCAAGGAAAGCATTTAAAGCCAAGGGCAACCTGTGAAGACTCACTCAGGACCCTGAATTGAGTGAATAGTTTGGTTCTTCCTCCATGCAGTACCCAGGAGCTTGGGCACCCCGAACCTTTGAACCTTCAGGGTGGGTATCCACACAACAAAAGCCTTTCTCCTGTGCTTTTGAAGTTCTGCTTTAAGCAGTTCCCAGTTTCACCGATTTTTGGGGTTTCTTCTTTGGGTTTCAGCTTCTGATTTGTTACCTGCTCTATTTAGTTACCTCAAGGGCACATAGCTAATGGCTTTTCACTGAATAACTTCTGCTTTTAAAGGGAATTTGCAGTGTGCTGTTCTCAGCTTATCCCTTAACTGATTGTTTTTAATGAATGGATCTTCTTGTTTGACTAAGGATTTCTGACCTTTAAGACTGTTAGTATTTTCTAGGTGGTATTTACTCTGTTGATCTCTTGCTTTCATTGTTTCTTTGCACTCTTTGTGTGTGGTTTCTATGTTTAAACTAGTGATTTCATGTGTTTTGAAACTAAACACTTAATCTCCTCTGGTTTGTATACTTTTGAGTCCATGCGTATGGAAGCCCTCCCCCAATGCATTAGAGATTTTGAAATCCTGATTTCAGATAAATTCTAGTGCTTCTTGCCGGGAGGGGAGGAGAGCCACTTGATGTGGCTTAACAATGCTGGTTTATTTTCTGTTTGATCTTGGTTTATTATAGCTAATAATTTCAGACACTTGCTGAGAACAGAGGAAAGGAAAAAAAAATCCTACAAGATCTTCACGCTTTGGATTAATTTTTACTTTCTGGGAATGACAAAGGGTAAACCAATACACTTAAAATAATGCTATTTATTCCCTAAGGATAATATCAGGTTATAAATTACCTACCAGGAGGTTAGAGGCCAGTTTTCCCAAGTTAAGGTAAGACTGGAGGTAGGAGGGGGGGCATGCCCACATTTTACCAATGAAATCAAGTTTTTAAAAAATGCTTGGGGCACCTGGGGGGCTCCGTATGTTAAGCTTCTGCCTTTGGCTCAGGTCCTGATTTCAGGGTCCTGGGATCGAGCCCCACGTGGGGCTCCCTGCTCAGTGGGGAGTCTGCTTCTCCCTCTCCCTCTACCTACTTATGCTCTCTCTCTCTCTCTTTCAATCTCTCTCTGTCAAATAGATAAATAGAATCTTTAAAAAAATGCTTAAGGAAGTTCTAAAAGAAAAACTCAAATAACCAGAGGGGTGCGTGAAAGTGAAAAGAGTCAGTGGAACCTTTTTATCCTAATAATTTGCTCTTTGCTTCTGGGCTCATAAGCAAAGTTGAATCTGTGATTTCCATTACCCGGAGTTACTAGACACCCTCCTGCCCTCAGCGCAGCTGCAGCATCCCTGCTCCACAGCCTGACCCCTGGAGGGAGAAGGCCGGAACACACTCAGAGGGACGATGACTCTGATACACTGCCTCCTAGAGTGGATGCCACTCAATCTTCCAAAATCAGTCCTGGCTTGGCGAGGCGATCTGGTCCGGAGTCTCAGATGGAAGAAAGCGGTTATCCAAAGGAAGGTACTTCCGAGGTCCCAGCAAGCGAAAAAAGGCAACAAATACCATCCCATTTACCGGCTTTCAAAAATTGGTAGAAAAAAAAAATTTAGCACCGAAGCACACGTAAGAAAGAAAAATCAGGACAGTGCAGCAGAAGCTGGGGGGAGGAGAAAACATGGTAGTGTCAAAATTCCCTCTGAGCCCATAGAAAGCAATAAGAGTTCTCATTTAACCTCAGAAAATGACTTGAGAATCACTTATACTTTGAAACGATTCTAAATTGCAAACTAATTTCCCAGTGGGATATGTTGATGGCCTACTGTACACAGCATAAATCATGAGTTTGCAACCAGGACCCCAAAGAAGCAGTGCACGTTTATGGAATTTATGAACAGTTTTTCCCCCACCTGACATTGCAATGTTAATGCTTCCAGTTAGGAGTTTTACTGTGTCAGCAGGTGAATCCCCGGGCAGTAAGTCACGCATTAATGGAACATGCTGGTAGGAACGATTACGCTGCTGCCGTGTAAAATTCTGGGGTCAGTATTGGGCTTCTAGAATCTATGGCCATGGTCTGCTACCTACCCTAATGGCAGGTGTTCCTGGTTGTTGGACTTCTCATGCTACAGTTCAAATTGGCAAAGTGAAATTTCTATCTTATACAAGATTTTTAGAACTGGAAACCATCATGATATCTAGTCAAACTTTTTTTTTTTTTTTTTTTTTTTTAACAAGGAAGAAAGCCAAACCAAGGCTTGAGGGGTTAGTTAGATACTACACATTAATAAGTGGCCGCCCTGGGACTCTATCCTAGGATTCCTCTGTTCCTTAGTACTCTGTTCCTGTCTCCCCCGGGGATGCTGCCTTTTGTTGAGAAAGAAAAATGGTGACGGCAATAAATGTTATAAATGTGTTTAAGAAAATGTGACAAAAATATGAATCCAAAATATGCTTTAATAACAGAAAACAAAACATACTCCCTGGTATATATGAACATCCAGACTTCTCTGACTGAAGGACAAACATATAATGGGACAAGTCTATAAGTAATCATGATGTTTTTATAAGGCTTTATCCCTAAATGTAAAGATATTATTAGATTGAATGTCACGAAGAGGTTCATATGATGCTTGCTAACAACTCCCTGTGGGTAAGACATCATGGTCTTTACCTAACTTCGAAAGTCATATCTCTTTAAGCCCAGAATCACTGATGTTTCTCAAGAAAGTCTTGTGTGCCAATGGCTTAGGAAGGTGTAGCCAAGGTACACCCAGCTATAGGTCTTCTGAGCTCACTCAGGGGTGTCTGCACTATGGGGGCTGTGTGGTTCCCTCCACAAGAGCAATACCCAAACTCTTAACCCCTTATCCCCAGGTGTTTACAACAGGGTATGGATTCTGCCAATCAAACCAGTCCCATTTATCAACTATCCCTGGGCTCGCATAGCTTGCAAAAAGTGCTGCCTTGTTGTACCTTCTTCATTAGACCACCAAGCCTACAAGTGAGATCTGTGGTCTAGTCTAGCATGAGGAATGGTGCCACCATTACAAAGCCATTCTCCTGGGCTTGGGATGCCAACCAGCGATCCTTTCCTCACTGGTTCCTTTTCCTAATCTTTACATCAACTATTGCCATCAACCCTCCTTTCAAACCCTCTATGTCATTCCTTCATTATCATTCTCCAGAGATAAGCATCCATTTCCTTTTTCGTAGAGAATGTCAGTCAAGAACACCTCAAACTGTATCCCAAACCATCATGCTTTTCCTTTCCTATATCTGTACCTCTATTTTCTGGATCCCACTGTATTTTACTGCAAACACTGTCTACTCCTCTCAGGTAGCCTTTGCCATCTAGCAGCCAAATATGCTCAAATCTAAATCTAACAGCCTCATGAAAGAAAAAAAAAAAAAAACTACCTTGGCCACACATCTCCCTTTAGCTGTTACTCTGCCAAACTTCTAGAAAGAGCAACCTGCACTCCCAGCTCTTCCACGCTGCTGCACCTTCCCTGTGAACACACACCTCAGCAACCCCACCTGGACACTCCATGACAGTCATGGACTGTACCTGACTTTTCAGGTGCTAATGACAAAGAACGTATATCAGTGACACCACTTTGTCTCAATTTTCCTGCAGGCATTCTTGACAATTCTCAGTACATTCCCATCTCTACCTGTGAACTGTTGGCATTCCTCGGGATTTCATCATTAGCCTTTGTTTTTGTCCCATTCCACTCTCTCCCTTTGGGTGAAAATATGGCTCTCGTGGCTACAACTACCATCTTTATGAGGTAACTCCCAACTGCAGAGCTCTCTTCTGTGTAATAAACAAGTATCTTTTCCTGTCAACTAAGCTCATTTTGCAGAAATTTACATATGAATCTGTCTAACTAGATGCAAATCTGGAAACAGTACTATCTTACCTAAATCTACCTAATGCTCCCATGTTCTTCCTCTTGATTAGTGACAAATTCAACCACCCAGTTAACTAAATCAGGTAACTTGGGGATATATTCTGAACTTCTCCCTCTCCCTTAAATTTTCAGTCCAATTGGTGACAACATTCTCTGTATATTCTTCCATCTTAATGTCTCTCAGATCTTCTGTCTGTTCATTGTCTCAACTCTACCATCTTAGTTCCGAGTAATCAGCTCCCTCCCAGAGTATGAATTCCTGAAATGGCAACCAGAGTGGTTTCCCTGCCTTCCTCCATTCCTTTCCCCAGTGTAGACTGTGAGCTGAAAAACGGTCTTCAAATGCTTCCCACTAGTAAGGTTGAAAACCAAACCACTTAATATGACGGTGAAGGCTCTTGGTCATTTCTCGCCTTTCTACCCTACAGTCTGGAACACATGCTAAATTGCCTGGACAGTCCCTTCCTCTCTCGTCTCTGACAAAGCATTTCCTCACAGCATTTTTCCTGGTGTTCCTCTTCTCCCTTCTCCATAAACTACTTGGGGGGAGGATAGGGACCATGTCTTTTAATAGCTCACAATGCCTGGTCCACAGTTAGTACTCAATAATACTTCTTACGTGAATATAGGTCAACTATCTAAAATGCATTATCATAATTGTGATTATACTTTCTCGTGTATATGCTTTCATGTATTTTTAATCTATTTTGTTCAATGATATGCATTTGCCAAATATCAAATAGTACATTGCATTTCTTACCTAGCTCTTTAAGCTGAATTAAGGTCTTATTATTTTTCTTGGACACATTTTTTTTAGATTTTATTTATTTATTTATTTGAGAAAGAGTGACAGTGGGGGAAGGAGAAGAGGAATAGGGATAAGCATACTCTGTGCTGAGTACAGAGCCTGATGCAGGGCTCGATCTCAGGAAACTGAGATCAGGACCTGAGCAAGAAACTGAGAGTCAGATGCTTAACTGACTGAGCCACTCAGGTACTCCTCGGACACATTTTTATTACTTTGCATGAATTTATTTAATTTTTCTAACAACTACAAGACATTATTATTATCTCTATTTTGCATATGTGAAAATTGATGCACACAGAGAAGCAAAGTAGGGATTGGAAGCCGGATGATGTGAATCCACAGTTCTGCTTTTTAACTGCTATGTTATACTTCCAAATCTCAATGTTATACTGCCTTGGGATTATGCTTCATCCTAGCTTTGTCTTTCATCCATTCTTTCTTTGTACATTCCTTAAAACTTTGTTTTTACAGTTTCAAGTATTAATGGCAATAAACCTCCCACTTTGAAGATGATCCCTCTTCCCAGGACTAGCTTATTCTTGTCTGTAGCCATCTGTAATATGTACATAGGATGCAGAACTGTTTCAGTATAAAGCATAAAGAGAGGATTAAGAAAAATGGGGATGAATGAGTGGCAAACACGATTAAATCTAAAAGTGCTTGAACATTCCCTTCAGAATCCAGAGGCAGTAAAAAGATGTTTAGAATATATTTAGAGCATTGATCCAGAGAGTCCCATAAAAGATAGCCAAAGGAGAATAAGATTTTTTTTTGCATGTTTTTTTTTTGGCATTCGTTGACTGAATTATGAGTGAAAATATATCCTAGTCAGTGCCCATGACGTGAAGAGCTCTCGATATGCTCATATGCTTCCAAAGTCACATGATCCCCAAAACTCCAATGGTTATAAAATCTTTAAAAATACAGTATAATATTCCTATTCTAAAATACACTCTTCCAAGTGCTAAGTCCTTTCTAGAGTATTATGACTTGTGTCAGGGTAATGGTGACAGAAGGAATAAATCTGTTCATTTGTTTATGCCCACAGTTGAAAACAAAGTGAATATCAGCCAACATAACTCAGTTGACATTATTCTAAAATATCCTCCTCCCACACAAAGCATGATTTCACATTTGCAGAAAATATTTATCTCAAGTTGCAAGTCGTGTTGTTTCAGACTACTAAATCACCATGTTTAGGTAGGATGCAAATGCGAAGTCAGGTGTCTTTCAACACATTGTAAGAATGAGGAATGTGGTGGGAAATAACATACATTCTGAGAAGGACTGCATTTGACCTAATCAATTTGTAATGGTTATCAGTGGGATAGCAGCATTAGTCTGCACTTACCAATTTTTGGCCAAGCAGATGGCCATTTGCATTAGCCTGCTGGTTACCCTGGATTGTTCAGTGTGGATCCATGACAGTGAGATCTGGCTAAATTTGTCAGAAGAAGCAAAGGGAAGTGGGGCCACTCGGTTATCTAGTCTTCACATTTGCTTGAAACCAAGTGGAAAATCGGAAGACTTTTCATTGTCTGAACTTCACCTGTATCCTGAGCACTTTAAAGCTATTCAAAATAAAAATATGATTTCCTCTTAACTTTCATCACATTATGATTTTTAATTAAAAATAAGTGCCCTTTCCCTTTTAGTTACTAGTATATCCCATATGTAAAGGCATGAAACAGTTAAGCAGCAAAAAACCCAGGAAGACAGATTATTCTTTTTGCAGAAAGTTTTATTTTTAATTACCTCATTTATTTCTTTTCTAAATATTTATTCCTGGTAATTTACAGTGTAACTGTCACCAAACTGGGCAATAGGAGTGCAAATACAAAGACATCCCCTCTGCCTTCAAGAGGGTTATAATGTCTTGGAGAAGACACTCAAAATTAAGTTACAGTGGGATATGATAAGTACTTTTGCAGTAATGTGAATACTGTGTAAAACAACAAAAACTCTACAACCTACTGATAGCCTTACAGAGAAGAAACTTGGCCTTAATTAGTGAAGAGAAGTTCACCTGAAAAGGGGGTTTGCCTTGCACATGAGAGCAAATATATGAAGTGTCTAACTGGTCTGATCCATCTCTTGACTTCTGCAATAGTGGAGGGTGACCACAGGGTTGGGAATGGGAAGGGGTGAAGAATGAAGAGAATTTTCTCCTGGATCAAAGGTAAAACATGGGGGTAAATGACCGTAAGCTTTCATCTCAGAAGTAATTTTTATTTCCTCTTACTCTGAAGAGGATTCTAAATCTCAACGCAACACCAACTTGAAGTTGGGACATATTTGCAAACATTTCAAGTCACTGAAAAGATTTTGTACCTTTTAATGGTTACAAACATTGCTTAGATTTAGACCGTGGTAATTAGGGATCAGGAGTGGTACAAGGGAAGAATTGTCACCAGTAGAAGCATAAAGGACATATGGATGAGACTTGAAGAGCTGTAGTTGGCAGAGATTGGGAACGCTCCATTATCTTAGAAGATTTCAAAGCACAACACAGCCAGTCTTGCACAGATGACTGTAGAATCTAGAGCCATAGAATTGTCACAATGAAGGAAGATCTGAATGAACACACCAGTCAGGACCCCTTGTCCCACTGCTTCCAGATAAGTCTGACGACTCCACGGTGAGGAGGCAATCCCATTTACTAGATTTCAATTATGCCTGTGCGTTGCTTACTTTTTATTTAATGTACGGGCACAGAGGCAAATGGCACCATGTTTAGGTGCACATTTCTTGGCATATGGACAGTTCTCCATAAACATTTATGGAGTGAATGAATATGCTCTAAATTGTTTATTCCACAAGGTAATTTTCTTTCCCCCATATTAATCCTTTATTGGTTATTATAAACTCCATATTAAAATAATCCCTTCAGCTCTTGTTAAGTGAAGGTCCTAGAAGTGAAAGGACCTACCAAATATGCCCAGCTGCTGGTGGGCTATTCCAGTAAGATGGACCATGAGGAGAGCTGTGGGAATAGGCCTTCTTCATGTGAGAGAGCCTCTCTGTAGGCTAGCTTCCTTTTTAACCAACAGTTCTTGCTTTTCTATACATATGCCTTAAATTGACCCCCAAAAAACCCAAACAAATAAACAAAGAACATCATTCTGGACTTGGTAGATTCTCACTGTGGGTGTGAATTGATAACTTTTTTAGTGAGAGAAGAGTTTATGTGGGAAACTAAAAGCTGTTGTAATGATATATTTACAACAGCTTCTAGGAAAAAGGTTGCCTTGTGTGCTCCATCTTTATTAATTACGGCTAGAGACATTCCTCAAGGCCCAGTCCATGTGAAAAAACAAAGAAAGGCATTCTTAGCCATTTTACAGGAAAGGGGAGGATTAAAAGGCTTTTAATATTCTTTAAAAACCATCAGAAGATAACAAATTTTACAGTACCCATCAAGAGTACCAATAACCAAAAGCTAAAATAATCCAGATCTGATTGCTACCTTGCGTACCACTGATGGAAGACTAGAGATAAGATCCTAGTTCTTTCTGAATCACAGAATAAAAATTAAATTTAGGACAATTTTATTCCTTTGTATGTTTGATAATGTTCTGTTTATCTGAATATAGGTTAAACATGTATACGTTATATATTCCAATATTCATTTATTCAAAAATGCATCTTTTCTCCTATTTGAGAGGCAGTATGCTAGATGCTGGGAGTACAAATAAATTGATTGGTCCCTGCCCTCAAGAAGCTTAAAATCTGGTATGTAAAACTAGAACTTCCTGTTGGTTTTGTCATATCACTCTGGCTCATTTACCATTACATTTGACTAAGATGATGGATTCACAGCCACTGTACAAAAAATGGACATCAGGAAGAATGAAAGGATACTAAAAGTCCCCTATATTGATAGCAGCACATTATTAATTATTATTATTATTCTTATTTTACAAAAAAAAGTGTCTTTTTTTCATCAAATTGAAAACCTATCATTAGGACACGTTAGGCCAAAACTCATTCAAGAAATAACCACAACCACATGGTGGTAAAGAAAATTCAAGATTCAAGGCAGCTGAAATCATAAATAGCTCATTGCTCGACTTAATTGCTCTTTCTCCTCTCAATACCGCCTGTTAACATTTTGCAATTGGAATGTTTTCCATCTGTGCCTTTACTTGAATTGTGTGAATACAGCTGATGAAAACCATTATCACTCTGTCTTTTAGTCTTTGATCTGCTTTGTGTTGACACACTCACCACCAGAAAAATGTTAGCTCAGTCATACACTTGATGTTATGTTATATATGCTTTATGCCCCATGTTCAAAGTTTTCCATCTGTACTCCGAAGTTACTGCTTTCCTCATTCTGATAGAGAGTACCTACACACACGTGTGCAAAAGGATTATCCACAGGGTCAATAATTGGGAAAATTGTGTTGGGTTCATTTAAATCTGCAGCACACTATTAAATAAAATTGCATCAATAAATGAAAGCAATAAAATATATTAACCTAGCAAATACTGGTGCTTGAGATTCTTCCAAGTAAAGTGTTTTATTCCACCTTCTCTCTGCCATGTTGTCACGTGTTCTTCTCAGAAGGCTGCAATGGTGACCTGTCATTCCAGAGGGAACCATTCAGATCACACGTGGATGAGAATGATGGCGCCCGGCATTGCAGAGCAAAAACTGCTTGGTTTATGCAGCAGCTCTGGGGTAAAGCCTTCATGATTGTCATCCCCAAGGCAGGGGCCAAGTGAGACCAAGCTTACGTTAGAAAAAGGAGGATGGTATTGGACGTGAGGATGCGTGTCATTTTGTGTGTGTGGAAATTTGTTAATTGAGAAGAATGTGAGTCATTGGAGTAAATGGCAAAGCAAAGGCTAAGACACAAGGAGAGAGTGACCGGAAGCTGAATCTAAAATCAGAGAGGGGAAATGGGTGTGTGGTAGGGTGCTTGCTTTGGGTTTGAAATGAGAAAATTGTGTTAATGCACTCCTTATTTTTGTGGTGATATCATCTACCTTCTTTATAGATAACATGATCGGAAGAAATTTGGACCAGAAAAAGAAGTCAAGTGCTGTTTTGTATTTCTACGTCGAAAAAGTATTAGTACCTAATTTGGACAAAGGGAGTTTCTCTAGCTCAGATGATGCCCTGGGAGAAATCTGTGAAGAATCTGACACCTTTTTTTTTTTCAAGTTCTGAGGGAATTTGGTTGCCAGGATTGTGACTGTTTCCTCCTGTATGATACGGAAATGATACCAGCCTCCGTCTCTGGGCCAGGAGGAGAACCAAGTAATGCAGTCTAAAGCAGGAAGCAACGTTTCCCTCAAAAGCTACACTTCCTCATTTAGTTTCCAAATAGCAACCGTAGAAGCACAGTAAACAAAGATAATGCTGAAAATGAAATGTGTTTAAAATTCATAGTTTGTCTTTTCTTTGCATGATTAAATTAGAAGAAGCCTACAGGTGAATGCTGAGTAAATTCATTGTTAATGGGCATTATGCGTGTTATGGGCTGAATGCATGTGTCCACAAAATTCATATGGTAAAACCCTAACCCCAAGCATGGCTGTATTTGGAACAAGAAAGTAATTAAGGTGAATGGATATCGTAAGTGTGGGGCCCTGACCAAATAGGATTCATGTCACTACTTGTTCCTTCCATTGTTGGCTCATGCTTGTGAGTTTCTGCCTCTAATTATTATTTTTTTAAGGAGGTAACAAAATGTTTGTAGTGGAATGTATACAGGTATTTCTAAGCCCAAGTGATCCAAATATTTCTATGTCAGTATCTAGTCACGTAGGTAGAACATTTAGCAGCTCAGTCAGTGGAATATAAGCTATTTTTATGCTTGAATAGATTTGTAGCTGATTAAATCGTAGCGTACAATATCACAATATCTCTTCCTAGGAAATATGCTAATTTCATATAGCTGTTTTATGAGGGTGGTGTGCAAGCAGGCACAAATATGTGTGTGTGTGTGTGTGCACACCCAACGCACGTACTTTCAGCACGTACTTTCTATTTCGCCAGGATTATCCAGGAAAGCATTTTCCAGAGAGCTTTATTTCTAAGCTTCACATGAACATCTGCAGTTTTCAAGGTGAAAATGATTCCTCTCAGATTGGTTTTAACAACAACCTGGGTAGTGCAAAGTGAAGGGGATTAAGGCAGACAATGTGACCACACACCAATTTCCTCCCTCACAAACCTCTTATATCACTTATCAGAATTTTAATTCCATCTGCTAAGCAATGCAGGTCCCCAGAGCAGAGGTTATGCGTGTCCTTGGTTGCTTTCTCATTAAACTGTGCTCTGTAATTTTTGTAGGCCTCTTTGGTGATGGAGCAAGGGATGTTTGAGTTAGAAGGGTCATTCTTTTATTTGTTTCAATAGAAAAAAATCCACATATTTTAAAAACTGTTCACCCACTGCTGGAGAAGGACAGCCCTATGGTCCTTAGACCCAAATATTCCCAACCTATCAATTGACAGATTTTAGAAAAGTCACTGATCCTTTCTCCTACACCGTTTTAGAATGATTTAAGTTGGAATATTTAAATATAATTCTTGGAAGGGAGACCATCTTTCCTTAATAAAGCTGGAATACTCACTAGCAGACAGCAGAGATGGGCTGGGTTAATGTCAATTTCTTTACTTTTTACAAATGCCACCTGTGTTACCAGCATTGATTCGAAGGTGATGTAATTTTCTTGCAAATCCATTAGTTTTATAGGTTTTTGGCAAGCCCCACTGCTGTGTTGATTAGATACAGTAACTGTATCTATTTAAACAGGGTTTTAAATGCCTGGCTCAAGTCTCTGTATTGGCTGGATAAAAAGACATACAGTGGATGGTTTAACTGAAGGTTGTGCTAAGCAATGATTTGATGTACAGCTTAGTGTTTAGCCATTTGTGATAATAAGCACTTTAATTGTGGAGTTAATTGCAGGTACCTGCAAGACATACCTTAAAGGGATCCTGACAAATAAGATACAGACTATCCACCCTCTTTCAGTGGTTTTAGTCTAACAGTGTTTCTCAAAGTTCAGTCCTCAGACAAGCAATATCAGCATCATCTGGGACCTTGTCGGAAATGCAAATTTTTGGCTCCATCCCAGACCTAGTGAATCAGAAACTTTGGGAGCAGGGCCCATAATGTATGCCTTAACAAGCCCTTCTCAAGATTCTTTCTCATACTAGTTTGAGAACCATGGCTAGTAAGAGAGTCCCCAACACAATGGGATCTCACACACTATATTTTGGCACTGAACAATTCAGTGTGAATCACTTTTCTAATTACTCTTAATGAATTATATCTATATCCAGATTGGGTCATACTGGAAAATCATTTCATATTAATAAATCATTATCAGTTCATCTCTTAATTTTTCAATATTTACCTTTACTCTGATAGATGGTGGCTTATTATAGATGTATTAGGATTGAGGCTTGAGGTAAGGGAAAGCAGCTAATCTTTATTTTCCTTATCTACCCTTGTCTTCTCTTTTTCATTATCTAGAGAAGTGAACATTGCACGCTCCATTAAACAAGATGCAGTTTTTATTATCTTGTATCTCTTCCTGAAACCTTTCTATAAATGCACTTGATTACTCTTGCATGTTGAGATAGACATTCAGAATAATCAAAACATCGAGAAAGTGATGCCTTGGTTAATCTATGGCAATAGAACTTCGTTGACACAGACAAATGGGTTGAGACAGATGCAAGTTAAGTTCTCTGATGGGCTGAGATGATGCTTTACGGAAGGAATCAGGTGAGAGACTTGAAGCTAACAAGTAAACAAACAAAATGGTAATAAATATATTTCCCAGCAAAAGAAAGTTTAAGTTTCCCGAAGGAAAAGAAGGTAATTGATCATTTCCATACCCAAAGTGCCTTGAAGTTAAATCTTCAATGTGATCAGTTGCTCCTTTGTGCATTCCTTCATTTATTAAATATTAATTGAGAAGTTTTCATAGGCCTTATTTTTGTCCACTTTTAGCAGAGCTGGAATTATGTTTCCAGAATTCCCTTCTCTGCATAGTTCCAGATTCGTGTGGGTCACAAAACAAGAGATGTTTTGTGTGAGATTTGGAGGACAGCAGCGAAACCCAGCCATGTCCTCTTGGGCACTGTGTCACTTACCCCTTGGCTCACCTTGTGGAAGGGGACAACAGCCAAAGCCTCAGCACTTCCAGATTCTGCTGGATATGTTCCTCCAGTTTCTCAGATTCCTGCACCACTTACAGATTTACCACCATTTTGAAAGGTCCCTGCTTCTACTGCTGGTCCAACACCATCAAAGTAGACTGTTGGAGACCAGTGAGTTCTGATCCATCCTTGTGGATTCCAGCTTGTCCTCCCAGAGCCACTGATCCTTGTTCATTCCCCACTCACCACTTCACATCCATCTTTCCTTCAGAGCTGCCTACCGTACCCGTGGTGGGTCCCACATCTAGACTCGGGAGCCACAGCTTCACACACTCTTGAACCAGCTCTCATAGTTTCATAAAATCAAATCCCCATCTATCCTTGGTTAGATATCATCCCTGGTGTTTCTACTTCCCTGAGCAAACCGTGAGACAGAATTTGGTACTAGACATGGCTCCAGAAGAGCTCAATCTGAAACTGATCGTTTCTCCAAATTAGTCCTGTGTTTTCCAGAATTGATTCTCTGTTTAGATTTAAAGGCATCACTGGCTCTAATTCCAGTGGTTAAAGGGGCCAAAGCATGAAGTGGTACAGCATTTACTTACATCATTTCCTGTAGCCATGTACATTTGGAAGACAAGAATTCATTGATCAAGCATGTGGTTGCAACCTTCCCCCCCCCCCCAAAAAAAACCACTATGGCTTCCAAGTCACAAAGATTTATTTCTGTCTCCTATTACATGGACTCCTCTGCAGGGATGCTGCAGCCACCTTCCCCCTGTATTTTCATTTTGGAGCCCAAGCAGAAGGAGCAGTGCTGCCTTGAAAAATGCCCTTGTCATGGCAGAAGGGATGGGCCAGAATACTGGGGGCTGGTGGAACCCATTCCTCTTCTGGGCTAGGCTCAAACACAACACTGGTCCCATGAATTCATGGTCATCAGGCAAACATGCCATATAGCCAAACCCGAATGCTGTGGGACAGGACTGTATCATCCTCTTGCAAAGAATGAAGAATGAATAGTGGCTGATAGCGATGCAACCGACCACAGTAGCTTATTAGATGAGTCAAAGTTGAGGTTGGTTATTACGCATGAGAGGCTTGGGAGATCAAGTGCCAACCTTTCTCAAAGCAGAGCAAAAATACAGCGTAATGAAAATTATAGTGGATAGGAAATAAATAAAAATAGTAGTTCCAGAAGGGGAAAAAAGCAATTATGAAAAAAAGCATTATTGAAACAAATAAGAAAAATAAAATGTCCTTGAAATAAGAAGTTCTGATTTTGCACCAGGCTATACGGATCAGAAAAGGATACATCTAGGAAAATCCCAATAAAGTTTCTGACTCTAAGAACAGTTTTGTTTTTTTAAAAGGTGGCAATTATCCAAGCATAATCAATAAAATATCCCCCAAAGGGAAAAAAATCAAGCCATCAGTAGGCTTTTCATCTCTAATACTGGAAGATTGTGAGCAACAAGAAATGAAATAGCATCATGGAGAGGAGTGAAGAGGAGAAAGTGTTCTCTGTGAATCTTATACTTAGACACCATTTGCTGGAGAAAAATATTTCCTGGAAGTTTTTAAGGACTTTTGAAACAGAAAAAAACATCCTGGCTTTGGCCTCTGTGGGGATGTAAGTGCAGGTTGGTGGAAAAAATCGTAACACTTTTAGTTTCAATAAATATTGTATTCATAAATGTCTGAATATAAGAATAGTAACTCTTTTGATTGGAAAATTTCAGTAGAATTCCCAAATTAACAAGGGAAGCATGGAAGGAATAGTAACTTGATCAACTGTGCAAGAAACAAGGAAAGAAAGAGAGAGAAAAAAAAGCAGTGTATAATTAAAGATAAAATACAATAAAATGGAAAGTATGAAATCAAGATAACCAGTTTTTAAGGTAAATATGAAGAGTAACTAAAAAACCTTGAATCTAAGAAAAATTCAAGGTAAAAAAAAAACTATCTAGAAAGCAAGGAAAAGAGCACTTCAAAAGAATCGCTATGTAACATAGCAAAACAACACCCAGGTAAACTTTCTTCTTTTCTCCAAGGGAAATCAAGAGACTTAAATGCCGTTGAGATTAAAGAAAGGAAGGAATTAAGTATTCATTTTAAGAAATTAGAAAATAAAAATGCAAGGGGTAAGAATTAATAGAGAGAAAATTAAGTTAATGAAATAGAAAACAATCAAAAACATTTAAAGTGTAGATCAATAAGTCAATTCTCCTAGGAGAAAAACCAGTAAAATAGATAAGCCCCTGGAAGTCTGATTAACTAAAAAGGGATAGCTAAAGTAGATAAGATTAAATATGAGAAAAGAAACAAAATGAAGTATAGAAAAGAAAGATAGACTAAAAAGAGAATGCTACTTGAATCATACAGTTTGCCAAAAATGACAGAGTAGAAAACTGAATAGGGCCATTTACCAGAGAAGAGACTAGAAAGGTGGAGCATCAACAATGAAGAAAAATGGATCAGAAGAGCCAAACATTCATGTACCTACACACACACACACACACACACACACAGGGAGAATAGCCTATAATATCACATACACCGTATTGTCACTAAATGAAGTAAACATGATATGGATGGAGGAAAATGCAAATAGATTAGTGAAATAGGCATAGAATGAGGATTTTAGTTCGTAGAGCTTTAATAAAGAGAAAAGCAATAATTAATTCAATGACAAAAAGATGATTTTTTTAAACAAACAACATAGGCACAACTGGCCAACCATCTGGACGGAAATAAAAATGGAACCCCATCTTACCTCATATATAAAAATATAATCCAGATGGATCAAAGCCTAGAGTGAAAAACAAATGAACAAAGAAAAAACGAACATTTTGTAAGAAATCTAGAAGACTATACATACCAAGACATTAGTGATTGGGTGACCATCATGATTGGTTCTGGAAGACTAAAAGGTCTTACAAATAAATATAGTTTATTTCATATAAACAAAAACTACACAAAAAACCTACATATGGAAAAATACATAATAAAGTCAATAGACAGTGATTCACCTGTAAAACTATTTCCAATCTGATGACATGCAAAGAGTTAATATTTATCAGTTCTTAAAAATAGAAAAATAGTTCAATAGAAAATGGATAAAACCATAACTAAAGAATCCACAGAAAACTAAAACCTTATAGAAAAGAAATACACTAAAATATTTTCATATTTTCTAGCAGTCTGATCAGTAAAATATACAAGTTAACAAAAAAGTGATTACCTTATACACAATAGACTGGCAAAAATTAGAAAGAAAAGACCTCCCTGTCAGGATTATAGACAAAAGAGCATGCTTATCCAAAGATGGACGAAATGTGAAGTATTACAGTCTTTTTAGAAAAAAAAAATGACAACATATGTTAAAATTAAGAATACGAAATGTCCTTTCAATCCAACAATTTCATTCAAGAGATCAACACAATAGAAATACATGTGCCAGTACGTAGGAGTCTAAGTGTTTAGAGTATCTAAGTGGGGGTTGCTTAGAGTGGTCCAAATTAGAAACATTGTTAATGTCTATCAATAGAGGAATGAAACTGAAAGGTAGCAGAAAACTGAAAGCTTTTCCTTTAAATTCAGGGGCAAGACAAGGATGCCCAATCTTGTCAAAAATCTTTCAACTTTTCACTGTTGGGTATGATGTTAGCTGTGGAATTGTTTTAAAGGCCTTTATTATATGTCTACTCAATATAGTATTGGAAATCCTAGCCAGAGCAAGTAGGCAAGAAAAAGAAATCAAAGGCATCCAAATTGGTAAGGAATGAGTAAAACTGTCACTATTTGCAAATGACAAGATATTATATGTAGAAAACCCAAAAGGCTCTACCAAAAAACTATTAAAAATAATAAATGAATTCAGGAAAGTCACAGGACACAAAATCAATACGCAAAAATCAGTTGTGTTTCTATACACTAATTATGACCTACCAGAAAGAGAAATTAAGTAA
This sequence comes from Callorhinus ursinus, assembly GCF_003265705.2. Classification (NCBI taxonomy): domain Eukaryota; kingdom Metazoa; phylum Chordata; class Mammalia; order Carnivora; family Otariidae; genus Callorhinus; species Callorhinus ursinus. The sequence continues at coordinate 22,372,757 of NW_027397088.1, forward strand.
ATAATCTTATTTATGGGATGCCTGGGTGGCTCAGTTGGTTAAGCAACTTCCTTCAGCTCAGGTCATGATCCGAGGGTCTTGGGATCAAGTCCCGCATCAGTCTCCCTGCTCAGTGGGGAGCCTGCTTCTTCCTCTGCCCCTCCCTCTTCTCGTGCTCTCCCTCTCTCAAATAAACAAATAAAATCTTTAAAAGAAATAAATAAAAGGTATTTAAAAAATAATCTTATTTACAATTGCATCCAAAAGAATAAAATACTTAGGAATAAATTTAATCAAGGATGTGAAAGACCTATACCCTGAAAACTGTAAGAGATTGATGAAAGAAATTTAGAATGATACAAATAGATGGAAAGATGTCTCATGTTCATAAGTTGGAAGAATGAATGTTGTAAATATCACCATACACAAAAATAAACTCAAAGTGGATTAAAGATTTGAGTGTAAGACCGGAAACCATAAAACTCCTAGAGGAAAGCACCAGGTAAGCTCCTTGACATCAGTCTTTACAACAATTTTGGTGGGGGACTTTGACAGCAAAAAGCAAAGGAAACAGATGTAAAAATAAACAAGTGACACTACATCAAATTAAAAAGCTTTTTCATAGCAAGGACACCACCAACAAAATTAAAAAGTAATCTATACAATGGGAGAACATATTTGCAAACCACAAATCTGATTAGGGCCTGATATCTAAAATACATAAGGAACTCACACTCTTCAATAGCAAGAAAACAAATAACCCAAGTTAAAAAAAAAATGGGTAAAGGACCTAAACTGACATTTTTCAGTTTAGAAAACATCCAAATGACAAATAGGTACATGAGAAGATGTTCAATATCCCTTATTATCAGGGAAATGCAAATCAAAGCCACAATGAGATATCATCACCTCACATCTATTAGAATGTCCATTATCAAAAAGGCAAAAGGTAACAGATGGTGGTGGGGATGCAGAAAAAAAGAGAGCCCTCATCCACTGTTGATGGGAAGGTGAGCTGGTACAGCCACTGGGGAAAACACTATGTAGTTTGCTCAGGAAATTACAGACAGAACTACCATAGGATCCAGTGATCGCCCTTCTGGATCTATATCCATAGGAAACAAAAATCATCATCTTGTGGAGATACCTATAACCCCATATTCATTGTAGCATTATTCACAATAGCCAGGGTATGGAAACAACCTAAGGGTCCATCAACAGATTAATGGATAAAGAAATGTGATATACATAATGGAATACAACTCAGCCTCAAAAAAGAAGGAAATCCTGTCTTCTGTGACACACGGACAAACCTGGAGGGCATTAGGCTAAATGAAATAAAGAGGAAGACAGATGTTGCTTAGTATCACTTATATGTGGAATCAAAAAAAAAAGTAAACATAGGAGATGATGGATTTGTTAATTAACTCAATGGGGAAAACTTTGATTCAATGTGTATGTATATACAATGTGTATATATACTAAAAATATGTATACCTTAAATAGCCTATGATTTTGTCACTTAGGCTTCAATAAAGCCGAAAAAAATTAATATTATAGACATCTATACCTGCAAAGCAATGAAAGTATGTAAACTTCTCGTACCTCTCCCCCTGCTGATTCTTATCATATTGTTCAGATTGCAAAAATTTGATAATAATATTACACTATCATAATATTATAATATAAAATAAATATGTGTTGACATTACAACAATATATTATTCATGTGTCAATAAAATTAAAAATCAACAAACAAAAGACAGCCAACACACATAAATAATTCACGGGTTAAAGAGAAGGATAATGAAAATTATAAAGCATTTATAAGTGAAAATGGAGAAAGCCTTCAATCTCTTTCACCTTTCTACCTCTTCATTTTATGAGATATTCATGTATGTGATATTTATGTGTCAAGGTTTATAACATTTTATAACATTAGCGTTCTCTTATAAGCACTGTACCCAGTTCATTATCCTTAATTCCATACTGGAATGCATGATGCTGGATGCTAGTTACTTTACTACAGCTGTTTTATTCATTTTTTTAAGATTATTTATTTATTTATTCATGAGAGAGAGAGAGAGAGAGAGAGAGTGAAGCAGAGGGAGAGCCCGATCCAGGACTCCATTCCAGGGCCCTGGGTTCACGACCTGAGCTGAAGGCAAATGCTTAACTGACTGAGCCACCCAGACGCGCCCCCTATTCATTTTTTTGTGTAGTTAAATTGCAAACCAAGGAGTGTCCTCCACCTTTGCTCCCACCAGGGCTCCTGGTTACCATTTTTTTTCTGAGTTCCTAGATGTTTAAAAATATCTCCCTGTTGTCTTTTTATAAAAGCATTTTGGTTCACACATCCTCTCCCCAAGGACTTTGTATCGATTGTCTTATTCCCTTCTGTCACTTAATATCCCTCTGGAGAAGAATGACGCCAAGCTTATTGATTCTCCTTGTTGATACGTTTTGGTTTTTTAATGCCCGGATCACCAGGAAAATATTTCTTTGCCCAAAGTCCAATTATTTTAAGGACATGACTTAGTATTAATTGCCTTGTATCAATTTTTCTTAGTACACGGTGTACTTAGCATACGGGGTGTAAATCCAATTTGCAGATTCAGGTATTATTTATTTTGAAAAGTTTACTGCTTCTATTGTGGTAGGGAATATAATTCAATTCCATTTTTTTCAGGGTTTTATTCTGAAAGAAAAATTATGTGTGTGCTAGATAACTTTTATAGTTATCATTTTCCACTTAAAAATTAATTTAGCTCACACTGTCTTCTATACTTGGGATATTGTTTTCTATCACGTCTTTCGAATTTCTGCTGTTACCGGTGGCTTTCACTTTTCTCTTTTCCTGTTGTTCTTTTTTTTTTTTTTTATGAGTTTCAGGCAGAAGAGTGTTTTAGAAACACATTCTTTTCTGAAACATTTAACCAGAAATATCAATTTATGATACTAATGTTTTTGATCTGCTACATAAAGAATCAAATTAATTAGGGCATATGTGAACAAAAAGCCTTATGGGACACTATTATATCATTTAAAGGAGGGGAGATTAGTACTTGGAATATAAATCTCAGCTCTAAAAGATTATACGGTTAAGATCACATTGAAATCCTCCACTCATTACACTTTTGCTTCAGATTATATATAATTAATCATCGAGGAAACCAGTCAATGGCAAAATTCAGCAATAAATACTCCTAATCCAGTGCATAGTACCAGCTCTGCATAAAATAGTGTCCTTTTTTTATATGTGTTCTTTTCCATTTCTATCAGCTGTAGCTCTACTATGGTCTTTTCATTTTAATAAACTTTAAAGAATAAAATGCCAAGACATTGACTTTTTTTTAATTGTCCAAAAAAGGGGACTTCAATATCCAGTAATAAGTTCTAATTAGGAAACTTCTACTGAAAACAGCCCCAAATGCTGGAAAATCATATAAAGCATCACCTTAGAAGTGTTAATGAGATGGCAGGTGATCAAGAAATACTCAAGTGAGGGAATGCATGAGTGTGGGTCCCCAAACTGAAACTGGTTTTATCCAAGGGAATTCGAGAAGCCAGGTGACCCTGTCCATCTGTTTGGAAGGCCTCCAGGCTTGGAGTACCTGAGGAAAAGTCCATTGCCTGCAATAGGATCTTCCTTCCACAAATCTGGGATGCCAAAAGCCTGTGCCTTGAAAGAGATGTAAAAATGGGAATAAACCAGTCCCTCAAGGTATCTACCCCAAATAGATTACAAGGAAAAATTGGCTATTCTAACTTTGAAGCTGAGCTTAGACCTGGGATAACCCTTGAGACTTTGTACCCATAAATTAGCAAGTTCTCCTTTAGATCTGCAGGCTGATTTCATAGCTCTGTGGTCCAAAAACCATAAATCAATGATTAACTTTGAAGTAATCCCGCATTTGTATTTGTCCAAAAGGCCTAGAAGACACAAGCACAAAGCCTCTCTGGAAGGCTTCACTGTCTTCCAGACTTCAAATAAATCATACAAGTATAATTCTTAGTAAAAGGAGCCCAAGGAACAAAGTTAATAAATTTAGAAGGAAAGAAAGCACCCTGAGGGAAAACCAACAGAACAGAGTGCAAAAAGAGATCTGCAAATTCTTCCTTTACTCAGATTATCAAACATAATATTAAACAACCATGTATTTTAAAACAGAACACTTGAATACTTTGTGGAGAATAAAAATCTACAAAGAATGGGCAGGCCGATTTGAAGCAGAATCAAATAGCCCCATCAGAGGTGAAAAGTAAAATGACAGTCATTTTTAACCAGGCCAATTTCGTGGTAGAGAAGATACAGCTGAAAGAAAAATTAGTAGTCAGAAAGATTATGGGGGGGAGGTATCTCAACTCTAATGGGGAGATCAAGAGATGGATAGAGCGATAGAAATTCCCAGAAAGGAGAGAAGTCGGGAAATGGGGGACCACATCATCGTTTAACGAGGGAGTGACAGAGGACGTTCCTGAATAGATGGAAGGTTAAAATACACAGAGGTAGGAATCCCAGTGTGTAGCATGCAGTGTATAATCAAGGAATCCAGACCCGTTTCACATCAGAATGGCACTACCATACACCAGAGACAAGGTGGGTAGAGGGAGAAGTCATTCTGATCACGCTCTTGTAGCGGCCGCCATAGTTAACAGGGGCAACTAGGCTCCAACCGGTTTCCAGAACAAGCTCCCAGCACAGGTGACTACAAGCAACTGAAGGGTCCTGAAGGCTCCAGCAGCTTTGGTAGCCCTGGCTCTGTCTTCCAGTTAGTGCCAGTAATGATGGCCGTGAGTGGTTCCTCAGCCTCTTAACTCAGTGCCAGAAAGAGCAGCTAGGAGCAAAAATATCTTCATCAACAATGGCGACGTTTTCCTCTCTATTGCTTCTCCAGCTCTTGCAATACTGTTGTGACAAGTTTCTGTATTTAATAAGACCATCTTAATTTGAAATGTTTAGAGTAGTTTACTCGTTTTCTTGGACTGAACAATGGCTGCTAACATAAGCAACAGGCTAAGGGCGCCTGGGTGGCTCAGTCAGTTACCGTGTCAGACTCTTGATTTTGGCTTAGGTCATGATCTCAGGGTTGTGAGATCGAGCCCCACCAGGGGGAGTCAGCAGGGAGTCTGCCTGAGATTCTCTCTCTTCCTCTCCTTTTGCCCCTCCCCCTGCTCATTCTCTCTCTCAAATAAATTAAAAAATAAAATCTTTAAAAGTAATAATAATAATCAGCAAGCTTAATCTAATGCACGCAACAGTTAAAGAATACACTTGGGGTTTTTTTCAAGCACACAAAGAACACTTTTACATTTTGTCTACTAAGGTGGGAGACTAGGCCTTACTAAAATCTTGTATTTTAATAGGCATTCAGTCTCTTTAGGTTTATGATGTGGTCTTGGCCTACTTTCTCGGGCTGTGGTTCTAATGGCAGTTTAATTTTCAGAGACTTTACAGTGTGACTTTGTTCTGTTTCCTTTATCTGGTGCTCCTGGGGCTCCCTTTTCAGTCCTCTGTTGATGCTACCTTAGGGGGACAAAGGAGTTACCCAGGCCAGGCCACTGAGCATCTCTTGATGGGGGAGAAATGTAGTGGGGCTCTCTGAGGTGGCCTAGTGTCTTTGGGTAAGGAGGACCATCTCAGTCCATGGGGACAAGAGATGTTCAGGACCAGGTGACTTGCTTTGGCTGTAATCCCCCTTGTCTGCACTTGCTGACCTATACTCCTCTTTGGGTGCAGAGTCTTGGGCCCACAGGGACAGAGTCTTCTTGGACCAAGTTGCTTTCTGTAGCTGGGTTTCCCGTCCCAGGTCTGCCACACCCCCTTGGTACCTTTTGATGAAGTCTCATTCCCGGTGGGAACGAGAGTGCTTCCCCTGGCTGCTAATTGCTGGTGGGGCTCCTGACTCATTCCTCTTCCTGGTGTTATCAGGCTCTCTTAATATTGCCAGACAGATGTCCCATCAGTCTGGAAGGCGAATAAACCTATCTAAATTACCCATTTTTGCTGAGTCGGGGTTAAGTAGTGTTGGATCTGGGAGACCTTCTATTGGTTGGTGTTTGAAACCAACTCTCTTTGGTTGACCATTGTGCCATTTCCAGGTTTTATAAGTGACACTGGGTAAAGAAGTGAAAATAAAGGAGTCTATGTTATCATGTCCAGACTGGAAGTATCCTTAGTATCTTTTAAACTGTACATATATGATTTACATGTTCTTATTATTTATATATTTTAAAAGTAGTTTAGAATTTTAAATATAAGATGTTTACTAGGCTTAATTTTTTTAAATTTTTACTTATTTATTTATTTTAGAGAGAGAGTGGGAGAGGGGCAAAGGGAGAGAGAGAATCTCAAGCAGGCTCGACGTCCAGGACAGAGCCCAACAGGGGCTCGATCCCATGACCCTGAGATCATGACCTGAGCCAAAATCAAGAGTCAGATGCTTAACCAACTGAGCCACCCAAGCACTGCTAGACTTAATATTTTTGATCTGTCCGGTGCCCCCTTAAAACTTACTCTTGGATCACTGCCTATAGGAAATTAAAAAAAAAAAAAGAGTTTGCATATGAATAAAAGGGTTTTTTTCTAAATACATTTCTAACTGTAAAAATTAGATTCAACAAGCAGTGATCATTCACCATATAAACCATTACTTCATCTGTGCTTTATATGTAGTATATATTTATTTATTCCAATGGATTTATTGTATTCTGAATCTTATAATCTGTGCAGAAATACAGATCGATTCTTGTTTGGCATACAGTAAATTGTCATACAATACATTGATTCTTTTTGCTGAGCACCTAATATACATTGGTTATTTTATTTTATTTTTTTTACATTTGTAATTTTAAATATACCACTGAAGTATCTCATCATAATAGATCTACAATCAAAGTACCATTATCTACATTCCATAAGTGAGAAAACTAGAGCTAATTTCCCCCTTGACACTTTTCTACGATCACATGGTTGTAAAAAGTGACAAGCCTGGGAAATGAGCTCCAATGTTGTTTCAAGTACATGTTTTGTACACTGTACTACTTCCTTCATAAAAAAATGACAATACCAAATTAATGATGTAAAGAAAGAAAAAAATGTTAGTGTGTGATTCTAATTTCTCTCTCGTTCTATTTTTCATAAATTAAAAACTAGGATTTCTAGGATTTTAGTAGAAATTAAAAAAAAGATTGAAAATGGAAAATCCTGCAGAAACCAGAATCCACCTTTTTTTTTTTTTTTGGTCTATTTTATTTTTGAAATTCTATTGCAATCAAAAATACATACTCAAAATTGAAAATAGATATTTGGTTGAGGAATTTAAATATCCCATAAAACTTAAAGGAACTTTTGCACCCCAATCTCACTATGTTCAGGTAGACAGCAGGAAGGAGCTACCTTAATTTAGACTCAGTACTATTGCTTTGAGCTTGATATAAATATTGTCAGGAAATTAAGGTATGTTGCATTCCAAGAAACATTCATGAGAGTAGCTGTTTTGTCAGTGTATTCATAGAATTTACTTGTAGATTTAATCTGGAATGTTTTTGCCAAGTATAAACTTTTTTAAGTGCTTTATGAAAAGCAATTTCATTCTGAGATGGGACATTGATGGCAATTTACTTTTATATTTGTTCAAGGTCTAAATGATGTTGTATCTGTGTAAAAAGAGTTCCCATTCTGTCATCTCAGAAACAATCTTCCATTTAACGTCTGAGCTTTGGCTGATTAAAGAGGTTTCACACACATTTACTGGAACACAAGACTATCTAAATAAACCTGGAAGTATGTTTCATTTGGAAAACAAAAAAGTTAAAAACCAACCAACATTCTTCAGCTTTTATATCTGTAAGTGTCATTATCCCAGTCAAAGGAAGAACTCTTTGGGAGAAAATTTTAGTAAAAAATATGTTTGATATATTTTTTTCAAATTCTTCCTTTAAAAATTGGGGAAGTAAGGACTTTCCAACCGCATGTACTCAAACAAATAAGCCTTGACCAGACATCTTATATCTTTATGGGTTGATGATGTCCAGCCAAATCTTATATAGCACTTACCTTTCTTCCGAAAATGCTTGGATAACAATTTAGTAGGAAACTACTAAGTATTTCCTTAACCATTTTAAGCTTTAGGATTTTTTGTTTCCCCTTCTTTTTAAAGTTAGCATTAAACTGTTAGCTCTGAAGCTCATGCCTTTGTATTCCTGGCCCTTTGGCTATTTCTTGTCCTCAGATTTACTGCAGTACAAACTTGGCTATTAGATTAATTTGCAAAAGTGTTTTCCGCTTGGGTGTAAATTAAGATCACTCAAGGAGAGGATACAAATGTTTACTGAATTCTGAGTTGTAATCTGAAGTCAAATACTATCATTGATAACCAGGAAACTGGCTTATCACTTGAGGATGGCACCCACTACTTTTTTCATGAAGGGGTGTACAAATATATATTTATATTTATATAGTTAAATATAATTATATAGTTAATGTACTATATAGGTATATAGTTAAAAAAAAAAAAAAGAAGAGCTGATTCCCAACTCTTCTTCCTTATGCTAAATTAGAAATTCCTAACATAATCCCTGAACTCAAAACTACTTGGGTTTTTGTTGAAGAAAGAGTATGCTTTTTGGGTAGTAACACTTTGCTACCTCCAAATAGTACGGAAAGAGGTTTGAGGTGGATGAAGGCAGTAATTTTATGAAATCAAAGAAATACAGGGATTTTGCTACAGACCATTCATAGATATGGAAATATGTTGTTTTGTGGATCTAATTACATATTTTCTCCTTACATACTGTAATTAAAGATGTAATTCTTTATTGCCATGAATAGCATTCCTACATGTTGCTCTGCATAAATACCAAATTCTTTCCTGACTTTTTCTGAAAATCAGTTGGTCTTGGTTGATATTTTTGGTTTATAGTGAATCCTATATTCTCTGAATACAGATTTTGACCTCAGGAGACATTTAGTAGGCACCTAATGTGTGCCAAGTCATGGCTCTCAGAGCCTTTCCCCATCATACCCAGTCACAAACAACACACTAATAAACCAGAGTTTGAACTGATAAAAATAAAACCCAGCTCTATTCCTATTCTCCACTGCATGCCTATTCTCCTTCTCCTATAACTAACAAATCCCAAAACAGTATTTCCATCTGGTATTCCACATAAATACAACATTGACTATATTTTATTTTAATCACAAACAAATGATGATTCCCCACACTTTTTTTTCTTTGATAGGCATTTGTTTTGGAAGCAAAAACAACATAAATAATTTCTGGGCTAAAAACTGAGCATTTTGGGTGATAATTATGGATCAATCACAATTAATATAGAACAACATGTTCAAATCAGATATTTGTTTCCCACTCAATGACATGAATATACATCTCTACTTTCCCCATGAGCTTTATTTTCAATCGTTTTATTTATTATAGTTAAAAAGATGCACAGTAACGATGCCCTATAGAATACTATAAATTTAATGTATTAGGCAAGTCTACCAATAGTCGGCAACGTTTACCTCATTAAACAAATGCTCCTGATATATTTATGCATGTTGTAATTGAAAGTCATTATTAATGGGTTAGAACTTTCTTTAAAAATGGCTCTGGCATAAATTTCAGAAGTTTGGTTTTATTTTAACTCAAAGACATATTTTCTACATAATTTTCCATTTCATTAAAGGGATGTTTCTCTATTCCCTCTCCAGTTCAGTGATATTTTAACTATTGAAGATTTAAGTGAAACTGTTCAATTATTGGATTGGAAACTATTAATTTGATGAGGATGGCAGGGCATTTTCATAGTTTAAGTACTCAACACTGAATCTTCAGTGAGGTCATGCAACTCTTTATGGAGACATCTGAAAGCAGGGAGTGTTATTATTTCCATAGGGCTTAAGTCAGTGCCTTGCACATGGTTAGCACCCTATAAATGATTGTTGGATTAATGAGTGATGATTACAGCCTTCAAAAATATCAAACCTTTCCTATCCTTTGATTCTCATCCTGCCTCCCATTGGATTACCAGAAATGGTGTGGGCTTTTCTTTTCCCCTCTGCTGGAAAATGCAACTGTACTCACCCAGATGGTTGTATTCATGCAGATAAATCCATAACCTCCTTCCTTAAATCCATTTTTAATTAACAATTGTGAATATTTAATTTTCAATGGGAGCCTCGGCGAAGCTCCAAGCACCCCTTTCTCATCCCTGAGAAACTCAATTGGTGATAAGACTCCTGCATCCATCATGTTGGAAATTAGTGCATTCATGAGAGGTGTGACTTAAATAAACAAATTCATTCTAACTTGCAGTATTGAATAGTGTCAGCCACAGAATCGACGGTAATTTGTTTTTCTCGTGAGATGCTATGGTTCACACAGGAAAGCTATACCCATGCAGTTGGGCTCCATTATGCTCGCTTCAGGGGTTCTCCAACTAAGTTCTAAAGATTGAAATCAGTTCTAAAGATTGAAAAAGCCAGGATGTGGTGGATGTTCAGAGCCCATCTGTGTGATGTTTCGCCTCCCAGCCCCCCGGCCTCTCCAATAGCCATGATAACCAAATCTCCATGATGTGCTAGATGGCACCATAATCTTCTGGGTGACCCCACAGGTAGCCAGAGCATGGTCAGCAAGCAGTGGGTTGATTCTTAAAGGATTTTAGCAAGGTGAATATTAATCGTGACTTAAACATGAGCATAAGCCAAGCCGATGGGGTCCTCATTGGTGTCATGTTGTTACGATCCACTTCCTCTGTGTCACAAGGCATGTCCATCCTGCACCACGAGGCAAACACACGTCATTCCAGCAGAAACCAGGAATTCTAGATGGAATGGAATGAAACTTTTTAAAACGTTATGATTATCACAATCTTTATTCCCTTCTCCTTCTTCAGATCCTTGAAAACTATTAAGAGGAGATATTTTCAGCTCATTCATGGTCTACTCCTATGAGGTCAGGAGAAGTCTGATTTTAATAATTACAGGATTTCAGTTGGAAGAAATTTAACCGCAAAAATTATGCTTCTACCTTCAGGGTGTACAAGGAAAAGGGGCTCAATACTACACTGCAAAGTCACAGTGAGGGTTCCATGAAAATTCTTGTTTTTGCCATATCTGGCAGAATTTGAATTTTTGAAGATTTTTTTGAGGTATAAATTACATACAAAAAATTCACCTTTTTTAAGGCATTCATTTCTATGAATTTTGACAAATGCACACAGTCGTGTCACCACCATGATAATAAAAACAGATTTTTCCTATCATGTCAGAAAGACCCCTCATGCACCTTTGCCATCTCCCCACCTCCAAGAGCCTGGCAGCCCAATGTCTACTTTCTGTCCCTCTAGTTGCACTGTTCCCAGAATAGTACATATTTGGATTTATACAGTCTTTAGCTTTTTGGGTCTGGTTTCTTTCACGATGTCTAATCCATCTGAAATCCATCCATCTCGTTGTTGCATGAAACATTTGTTTTCTTGCTGAGTAGCATCCCATTGTTTCACTGCAACACTATTTGTTGATCCATTCCACAGCTGATGGACATTTGAGTTATATTTAGTTAATTTTAGAGTTTTTGTTACTTAACAAAGGCAGGTTTTTGTATGGATATAGATTTTCATTTCTTTTGGGTAAGTGGGATTTCTGGGTTATATAATAAGCACATGCTAACTTGGTAAGAAACTGCCAAACTGTTTTTAGAACTGGTTTTACCACTTTTCATCACCACAGAAATTTATGAAGTTACTGGTGCTCCCTATTGTTAGCAAAACACGATATTGTTATTTCTTTTTACCATCCTTATAGGCTAAGCAACATCTCATTGAAGTTTTAATTTGCATTTTTCTAATAACTAATGAAGTTGAGCATATTTTGACATGTTTATTTACTATCCATCTAGTATTCCTGAAGCAGCATGTGTTCAAGTCTTTTGCCCATTTAAATATATTTTTTATTATTGATATATCAATTATTTAATTATTAAGAGTTCTTTATATGTTCTAGAAACCAGTCTGTTACCATGTATTTATTACATATGTGTTATGTGTCTCCTACTAGTTTGTGCTTTCTTTTCATTTTTTATAGCTTATTCCCAAAGAGCAGAAGTTTTTAATTTTGATAAAGTCCGCTTTAGCAAACTTTTCTTTTACGATCAATATGCTTTACCTGCTAAGAGACCTTTAACCATTGTCTAACCCCAGATCCCAAAGAGCTAGGAAAAGTTAATATTTACTGCCTTGAGGTGGGTTTGCAAGGCTTGGTGATCATGTATGCACAGCAGGCTTAGAAGAGGTAGCCTCTCGAACTTGGCCCATGTCACCTGTTAGACCCAGAGGGCCCTGGTGGGAATGACCAGTCCACAGAGTCTGACTGCCTCGGGAAAAACACCCAAGCAGACACAGTGTTCAAAAAGGCAGAGTATGTTCAAATGTGATTCAAGTAAGGGTCAACAAGAAGGCATCATAAGACAGGTGGATGGGAATGGGGTGGGGGCTCTAAGGATCAATGCCCTGGGAAGTCATTACTCAGAAAGTCTGCCCTCTGGTGTCAGAAATCCAGCTAGCATGATGTTCATTTCATCTGTAACCTAATGGTACTCATTTCTGAGAGAGAAGATGAAAACAAAACAAAACAAAACAAAACCCACAGCTTCCTGGCTCTCTCTTCCAGGGAAACCTAATTCCAGGAGTATTGAGGTGTCATATGAAAGCCTGTGAATTGGTCTTGATTACCAGATCACACAGATTTTACAGCCCTGTTTCTCAAAAGTGTGATTCGGGGACCATCGGGGTCAGAAGCACCTGGGAAGTCGTTGAATATACAGATCCCTGGGCTCTGTCTCAGGCTCATTGAAGGATGGCAAGTAAGACTGTCATTTACACAAGCTTTCCAGGGGACTGCTAAATACTCCACTGAATTAAGGTATTACAATCATTAACCACCACAGAACTGGGATAGACGAGAGATATGAGGAGAGGAATCTATGTGCTTTCTAAACCATTCCTGCCTGTGGACGCGAATTGTTTCAGGAGCTGGAGCTATGTCCGATTTTAGAAACACAATCAATCAGGCATATTAGAAAATGGAAGGAACTCATATTTTGAACTAATACATCAATTGGCAATATGTTACATAATACAGAACATAATATATGACATAGAGATAGGTTGATAGATTGATGGATAGTATCAGCAGAGTGATTTGCACCAGAAGAAGATTCAGTAATTACAGAAACCGTATAAATATAATAATCAGAGAGGCTCCTGGGTGGCTCATGTGATTAAGCGTCTGCCTTCGGCTCAGGTCACGATCCCAGGGTCCTGGGATGGAGCCCCAAGTAGGGCTCCCTGCTCAACGGGGAGCCTGCTTCTCCCTCTGCTTTTGTCCCTCTGTTCATGCTCTCAATCTCTCTCTCTCTCTCTCTCAAATAAATAAATAAAATCTTTAAAAACATACATAGAAATCAGAACAACATTTTAACTGGAAAATCTGGGGGTTTGTTTTGAATTATATACTTCATCTCATCATTTGAAGTGGCAGCATTATCTCGATGGGGATGGCATGCATTGGCAAAAATGGCAGCATTTTTGATGTATTAAAAATTTATGAAGTGTTTAAGTTATATATGATACATAATTGCAATAGCATGAAAATAATAAAGGTATCCCAATAACTGAAACCTGGCAAACCTTCTCAAACAGATGGTCATAGGCATTAAACCTTAATCAGAACGCCGAGAGGTTGTTTCTTGATTTTTCTCCCTAACTTTGGGTATTATGCAGTACTTATTATCACATTTGTTTCTAATTTCCTGATTTTACACATTTAAAATGAATCTCTATAATGAAAGTGAAAATTTAGTCTACGGGTATGGATAAAAATCTGAATAGAAATATACTTTGTGAAAGAAAACAGCAAGTGATTTTAAATCCGAGACACAAAGTCCTACCTGAAAATATCAATTACAGGCCACTATTGTTTAAATAGACAACTAAAAAGAGCCACAGAAAATTCGTTTTAAAGCACAAGGAGGCCGTGACTTCTGAGCTGGTTCTATCTATTTCACAAGTGAAAAGGAGACCTTTGCCCCGGTGGGCTGTTTTGTCTCCCAGGTTTTCCTCCAGTAACTCACCCAAAATGAAAAACAGACTTTGGGTCTGTTCTAGCATTATTTACAAAGAATAAATCATGTTATTGCATACGAGCGAATTTGGTTTGGTTTGGTTTTTGTTGCAGCATAAATTAACAAGGTGTCAAATGAACATCGTGACCCCATTTTGATGTCAAGCAAAGCACACTAAATTCCAAACTGAGAACAGGGCCTCGTTCCGCAGCTCAGCGAAACTGGATGTGGAGAATTTCACAAGCTCAGCTGGTTGTGGGGCACAGAAAAATCTGTCTCCTGACCATCATCTGGTGAGAACATTTCCACCCTGGGTGACTCACGCGCGTCTCGATGTCATGGTGTGTTCACTGGCCGCTGGGCGCGCTCTCCACCCCTGCTTGCTCCGCCCCAGCACGAAGAGCGCACCGTGGAGAAAGTACCCCTTCAGCTGTGGGTTTTCTCCACACAGCACTACCCGGATTTGGAAAGAGCTCAACTCCGCACCTCCCCTGGGTACATAGAACAGCAGAATGGAAGAGTGAAAACTGCCAAAATGCTAATCATGGGAAAAAAAAAATAACAAGATCCAGATGGGACAAAATGGACATATTTCATTTATCCTGGGAAACTCTACAGTATATCATTTGTGATGCATAATACACCCAGCCTTGGCCCTTTATAAACAAACACTACAGAGGCATATGCCACAAGATTATAAACAGAGTTGGCCATAAATTCGGTGGGGCCGCACACTCAGCGTTGCGCACACTGCTGCGGCTTATTCAGCGGGTTCTGGGGGCTGCAGTCTGTTCCCCTGGCTGCTCATCAACGGTAATCTCAGCTCACCCATCGGGGCAGAATCCCAGCGGATCCGTTCATCCTAATGAAACTCAGAGGTTTTTCACACCCAAGAAGCTACAGATCACTTTGATGCGGCCCAGGCTTACGCTGGGGAATCATGGTTATGGGGCAGGGTTTCTCAAGAGCTAGGAAAGCTGCTTTCAGCCTTTAGTGGGAAGAAACGGGCTGTTTAAAAAAAGCCAAGATTCTCAGGATTCTGCTGCCAGTTCACAATCTCAGCCCCTCTCTACCAACCCAGGAAGCTAAGAAGAGGGCTTCCATCCACCTTTCCCGAAGTTTGTCAGGCTCCAGGAAACACACTGGGACAAACACTGACAGGATAGATTATTAGGTACTGCATTTAGGAGCATCAAAAGTATTTCCAAGAGTCACTCTTTCAGCCGTGCTCAGGAAGGAAAATGTCCTCCATCCTGGGGGCGGGGGCGGGGGGTATGCGTGATGAAATAGGACTAGCCACTTGGGTTAGAACACTCCAGCAACATATCGCAAACTGTTATATATTCACGTAGGCACAAGAAGGGGTTTTCCATAAGTAATATCTTCCTTTTCATGTGCCTCATGTCACTTCTGCACCCCTAACCTGTGGCTTCCATGGGGGTGATTGTGTCCTGATTCCAGAAGCAGAGTGGTAGGAGCTGAAGGGAGCCAGGCTCAGGGGCAGTTAGCTGGAGGTCTCACTTCATGCAAATTACTTCTGTGTTCCCTTCCAGAACATTCATTCTAAAACTCAAAGTCTATGTGATACTGTTTGCAAGCTGGAGCATAAAGTGAGGGAACAAGAGGGAACTGGGAAACCCACAAGGTTAGATCCAGGAGTCTGTGGCTCTTGTTGACAAAGAATTCAGAGGGCAGGAAGTGTCTGCTGGAGGGTCCTTACTCTACTTGCTTCTCTGCAAGGTGAGTCCAGACTGATGGATGAGATGGAACCAAAGAAATGCCCCGCATCTTTACACAAGTTTTTGTTTTAGTCATGGATTTGCGTCTTTAATAACTTATGATTTAATTTTTTTAGTCAAAAGTGGTTCATTTTTTGTGCAGTGTCCCTCTCATGTACCTGGCATGGAATTTGCTCTGGACCAACAGAAGACACTGCCTACTTAATTGTCTTCTTTCCCTTCCACTCTTGGGTTTTGAGTCCTATATACTTTCCAGTGGAGTGATTCTGGGGAAGGCAGGACACTGTGAGTGCCTTGTCTACATCCATAATATGGAACTGTCTGAAGCCTGAGCAAATAGAGCATAAATATCACATTGCAGCACGGTATGCCCCTTCCACTTTCCTCTGGCTTAAACTTTTTTTTTTTTTTTTTAATGCTCTGTAACTTGTTATCATGGCACACTGTAGGAAAATCTAAATGTTAATAAATCTTGATGACCTTGTCCAGATCTTCAAACGGACTGAATGTTTGTGCCCCCCCATATTCATATGTTGAAATCCTAATCTGAATATGACGATATTTGGAAGTTGGGCCTTTGGAAGGTGATGATTCAGGAGTACGGAGCATTCACAAAAGGAATTAGTGCCCTAAAAGGAAAGGCCTGAGAGTCTGTGAGCTCTCTTTCCACCTTGTGAGGACACAAGGAAAAGTTGGCATCCATAACTCAGAAGAGGAGTCTTACCAGAACTCAACCATGCTGGCACCATGGTCTTGGACTTCCAAATTCCACAGCTGTGAGAAATAAAGTTCTGATGTTTATAACTTTGTTACAGCAGCCCAAGTTGACTAAGACAAGACTAAGTTTGTAAAGGAGATGAGACACTTGATGTCACTCTCTGAGACCTTTCCATCCAACTCCCCAAAGGTGTAAGAAATAATGTCTTTTAATTTTTCGTATATCACCCTAATTCCCACTTTGTGCTCCTTCCTTTTGGTTGTAGAAAGCAACTGCAGTCAAATCAGTTTTCCTACCCCAATTTCTTCTCCACACCATCTAAATTCTAGGGACTTCCATGGTGCTAGGCTTGGGGGTGGCAAGCATCTGATTCTTGGTCATTATTCCTGCAGGCTGACATCTCTTGAGCTACATTTCATCTCACCTGCTCCAGAATGTTCTCTGTGGCTGAAAGGTACACTTCTGTGCTCTAAGATTTCCAGACTAATCCAAGAATTCCAATATTCCCCCCATCCCCAATGTGGTCTTAAGGATAAAGGATAAGGTGCACAGATCTTCTCCCAAATTTTTCTCTATTTCTCTTTTTTCCTTCTGCTTGTTCTTCTGTTCTCCCTATGTGATAAATTTTGTCTAGACTCTGGGAGTTAAAAACACTGTTCTGGTTTTGTATTCTTGTTTTCTTTCAAATCTATTTCCTTCCTATGTCTTGCCTTTTTATTTTAAAAGTCAAAAGCCAAGATTTGTATTCCTCACTCATTGTCATCTTCAGCAAATACCTCTCCTAAGGTAAGGCTGGAAGAATGCCTTTTCTAGTTTGGTTGGGGTTGGGGTAAGGGTGAGGGCGGGTGAAGAATAGAGGTGCAGAAATACTGGGAAAGTCATGTTGGTTAATAAATAAAAATATTTTCTCACCACAGTTACTTGTGAGCTTATCTAAACATATTTTTAGGTTTAATCACAGAATAGTACAAAGGATGGTAGAGTTGGCGGGATGGGATCAATGAGTAAGTGAACCAAATCAATGAATTTGGTTTTAAAAATGTGCTTTGAACTTCGGCTTTTGTTCAATTTCCATAAACCAATTATATTTAATTTCACAGAGACATAAACTGCATGGAGCCTTGAACAGACTAGATAATAAGTACAAGAAAAAGTACAGATCTCTTTTGTTTTGGAAATTTCGAGGTCTGAATGTATATAAATGACGCTTGAAGACCAGCCATGACTCTTAATCCTGAGCATTTGTCTTGGACTGTGGAGTCCTAATTCATTTTGGGTAGCAGGCATAACCATTTCTCTGTCTTTTCTTTAGAAAAAGGCTCTTCTTTGTATAATTTTTTTTTGAGCTGATAATTAGGGTCATTAATTGCCTTTTACTCTGGCTGTTATTTAAATCTCAGTCCCATAGGCTGTGGAAGCATAGAATTCCATTTCCTCCAAGAAGAAGCTGCTGGCCTTGAGCACACAGGGTGGTAATACATTCAGTATAACAGAGGCATAGCGCTTGGTGTGGGAGGGAAAACAAAAGTTGAGATCTGGGGCTAAGTACCCAAAGCTCAGAGGGTAGGAAATAGAAGCAATTATATGGAGAAAATAAGTCTCCATGCCACTGTCCTTTTTAGCACATTAGAACCGGAGAGGGGAATTCCAGGACTTACTAGGTAATTTCAAGTTTTGCTCCTTAAATTTTCAGCTGGCTAATATCTAGAAGTTTGTTTGTCTGTGCTGATCTAAATGAATGAATGAATGAATGAATGAATGAATATCAGGTCATGCTTGGGGGTAAGTCGGAGAGGAAAAAAAGAAATTAAGGTGTGTTGAGTACTCACTTGAGGAAAGACGTTTACATTCATCCCATCAGTAAATATTTGTTGACCCCAACAGGTGCCTCACACTTTGTTTTTGGTATTTAGTATGATGCGGTGTGCAAAAATATAGTTCCTGCCTTCACTGAATTTACAATCTCATGGTAGAAAGCTCAGTCAAATCATTTGACAAGTAAGGGTAAAATTATAATTGTGCGAAGGGTAATAAAGGAGAATTCCCCAGCTATATGCTCTATAACGATTTCTTCGTGGGGTGGAGTTGATTGAGAGTGTTACCAACATCTATAGGTAAACTCCATCTCAGCCTAGATACTGGCATGCAACGGACGGTACATCATAATAATAATCATAATAATCATAATAATTATTATTATTATATAATTTGTTTTACTTTCAACAGCCATACTGGTTTCAAAATATTAAAATAGTTAAGAGTTGGTAAATATTTGATTCTCCAAGTCTGTTAGTGCCCACTTTCCCTGACTGTTCTACTGTCTCCTCAGGAATGTCCTGGATCATCCCAGCCCAGAGCACAACACGACCCAACAACTAATGGGTTGACACTTAATAGATTAGTGTCCCTTGGATGCTTCTCCAGTAGCTGGCATGTATTTTGATTGATTTATTCCCATGTCTTGTTTGTTAAATATTTTTAATGTCACCTTTGGCCATATAGAGAAGTTTAAGATAAATTTTTCTGAAAGGGCATTGTATCTTCCAAGCAAAAGCTTACAGCTTCTAAGCAGAGAAGCTATAATTCGGAGTTAACTTGGAAAGTTGGTGTGTTAGGAAGAGTACACAGCGAGAACAGATACACACAGGCCCTGCCAAGTGAAGGATCATACTGCATCTGTAGAATAAAAAGGTCAGTGTAGCTAAAGCATAAGTGGGATATGCAAATGGGGAAATATGGCTTGAGAGCAAACAAGAGTTAGATAGCTTAAGGCCTTAGAGGTCATGCAAAACTTTTGTGCCTTAAGAAAATGAAATGGCAATAATGCTGGTTAGTTTCATGTGTCAGCTCGACTGGGGCACAAGGTGCTCAGATATCTGGTCAAACATATTTTTGGGTGTGCCTGTGAGGGTGTTTTTAGATGATATTAACATTTGCAATGGTAAACTGAGTAAAACTGCGATTGCCCTCCCCAATATGGGTGGGTCTCATCCAATCAGATAAAGACCTGAATAAGTCAAAAGACTGACCTTCCCCAGAGTTAGAGGAAACTCCTCCTGTCTCCTTTGAACTACGGTATTGATTTTTTTTTTTTTCCCTGACTTCAGACATTAACTGAAAAACTGGCTCCTCTAAGGTCTTGAACCACTGGCATTTGGACCTGAACTTACATCATCAGATTTTCTGGATCTCAGACCCTCGGACTCAAACTGGAAATCACAGCATCAGCTCTCCTGGGTCTCTGGCTTACTGATTGCAGATCTTGGGACTCAGCCTCCATAATTGCATGAGCCAATTCTTGTAGTAAATTCATATATATCTCTCATATCCTATCAGTTCTTTTTCTCTGGAGAACCCAGACCGATACAAGTGAAATAATCCAGGTTTGAAAAACAGCCCTGGCTCAGGGAGAGGATACATTAGAGGGGATAAGAGTAAGCCAAAAAGACTGTCAGGAAGCTAATCAGTTAAGAGTAAAAACAATTTGATCTACAGGAGTAGTTCTCAATGGGAGTGCCATACCCTTCCATGACAATTTTGGAGAGTAATGAAAATGTTTTTGTTCTGTTTTGTTTTATTTTTTCCAAGGGGGTGACGACTACTGGTTAGTGGCACTTAATGGTAGGTGGGGTCCAGGTCTACTAGGCGTATCTTAAAATGTGCAGGATATTTACATGTGAAGGGATAATTGTCTCTGTCTTATAAAACTTTGGAATGGCCACTTAAAAGTATAGGCTTTCATGTACGTGGAAATTCTGGATAGAATCCAATTATGTTTCACATATGAACACACAGTATTTTTGCATGATTTAAGTATACACTGAACTTTCCAGGAATACACCTCCTACATAAATGAAGACATAATTGTACTTCAGTTTGGGAAGTTACTAAGAGTTTTGGCCGTTTTGGAAAATTGTGTCACTGAAGGTAAGGCTGTTCTTGACATTTGAGTCCAATACAGTGGACCTGCTATCGGGCCTAACTTTGTAGCTTTCAAATCCATGATTCTTTATGTGGACACACACACCCCCTGATGGCATTGTTGGGTCTTCTGGTGTAGCCACACCTGATACTGACATATTGAAATACATATTACTTTAATATAATTTTCATCTATTTGTACTTCATATCATAATTAAAATATTTTCATTTTGTGTTGAAACTTTATGTGTAAGTGTGGCTATATGAGGTATGAATTTTTTCAGTATAGTAAGGGAGGTTTTATAAAATATTCTCTGTAAGTGGGAGGCATTGATCTGAGACAGCTGAGAATCACTGGCCTTGGATTTACATTTGTACCAGCAGACATGTAAAAATGTGAATGGAGTCCAAAGAAATTTAAGTGGTAAAATGAACAAGAAATAATGAATAATTGCCCGTGAGTGTGGGATGAATGGGAAGCGAAGGAAGAGTCGAAGACGACTCATGGATTATGGCTTGCATCAGAAAATGGATGGAGGGGCCATTTACTGTGTTAAGAGACCCTGGAAGAGGACCCAGCTTGGAAAGATCAAAATGAATTCAGTTTGGGTACACGTAGGATAGACAGGCCTAGGTGTCAGAGAAAAGGACTTAGGCTAGCAAAATAAATTCGAAAGTCATCACATACAGTCAAAGTCAGGCCATGGAACTCAGGATGAGATTTCATTTCCTGTCTACATCTGAGCCTTGGAGAATTCCAACACTTATGACACTTAACATTAAATTCATACCACAATGTGTTAGCGAGGCATTAGTTACCATTTCCATTTTATGATTGAGAAAATTGATACTAGTAGAGATTACTCTGACTAAAGGCATCAAGGGAGGAAGTGGCAGATTTGGGGGTTGGGGGTTAAAAAACAAAGTCTAAATCCATTTTGTTTGCCTTTTGAGTGTATCAGTGAATAAATAAAATCTTTGAGGGAATTGACTTTGGGGGGAGCATATTTCATAAAGTATAAAAATTATATTATACTTGGGAGACGATTCTCCATGGGTCTCTTGTGTTTCTGCACATTTTGCTAGCGAAGCTTTGACTGTACCTTTTCTGGCTGTTAACAAGAATATCTGTCCTGTGAACAGCCTTGGAAGACAGAGATACTATCTCACTCTGGAACAAAGAGTAGGCACATTTATTGCACACTACAAAAGAATCTGAATTCTCTAAGCTTCGGGTTCATCGCCTGTAACACTATATAGTGGGTGTGTAGGCATCCATCTGGACCCACTTACATCACCTCCATGGGGCTCAAAGCAAGGGGAACTGGTGCAAATATGCTGACATTCGTGTGGTTGTCTGTGTTAGAAAGTAAGAAAATCCTTTCTCTCTGACCCAGCCTGATGATTTCTGCCAGAATTCATGATATGACAGTAGGCTGACTTGTTAGCTTTCAAATAGAGTAGAAGCTTGAAAATTCTTGAGAATTATAGATACTCCTCAACTTACAATGGGGTTTCATCCTGACAGGCATATCATTTAGTTGAAAAATCATTAAGTCAAAAAAGCATTTAATACACCTACCCTCCCCAACAGCATATCTCAGCCTAGCCTACCTCAAATGTGCTCAGAACACTCACATTAGCCTACAGTTGGGCAAAATTATCTAACACGAAGCCTATTTGATGATAAAGTGTTGAATATGTATTGTAATGAATACTGTACTGAAGATGAAGGACGGGATGGTGTGTAGGAACAGAATGGCTATAAGTGTGTTGGTTGTTCACCCTCAAGATCGTGTGGCTGACTCCGGGCTGCAGAAACACAAGAGACCCGTGGAGAATGTAGACACTGTCCCGCATCACGAGAGAGAGTTATACCACACACGGGAGCCTGGGAAAAGATCCAAATTCAAAGTCCGAAGTGCAGTTTCTACCGAATGCATATCACTTCTGCACCATTGGCAAGTGGAAAAATTATAAGTCACACCATCCGAAGTTGAAAGCCGTCTGCATATAGGGTACCAAATACTCACGGAGTATGTTGGAAGAGGAGAAGGTTTACAGGACAAAAAAGAGGATGAGAACATTATGAGGGCAATAGGTGTCCTGAGGTGACGGGGAGGGTCCTAATTTTTCTTTTATTATGTGACGTCAATCACCATACATTACATCATCAGTTTTTGATGCAGTGATCCATGATGCATTGTTTGCGTATAACACCCAGTGCTCCCTGCAGAACGTGCCCTCCTTGATGCCCATCACCGGGCTCACCCATCCCCCCACCCCCTCCCCTCTGGAACCCTCAGGGGAGTGTCCTAATTTTAAGTATCACGGGGAGTATCTCACATTAAGAGGACTTGGAGTGGTTGCTATGCAAACACGAGGGGGAAGAATATCTCACACTGAGAACAAAAAGTCCACGTGAGTGCTCTGAGGCCAGAGAATCATCAGTAAGGGGAAGAATGCAGGGGAGGTCACCTCAGAAAGGCTCTGTAGGGCGTTTGAGGACTTTACTTTTGATTCTGAGTCAGATGGGGAGTGACCGTCAAGGCAGAGTAACATGATCCAACTTCTATGTTAAAAGAAACATACTTTCTGCTCTGCTGGGTCTACACGAAAGAAGCAAGAGTAGAGAGGCAACTTAGGAGACATCTCTACTTCATCGGCCCAGGGCTTTGTTACATTGTTTACCTACACATTTTAGATCAGGGTAAGACAATCTCGCTTTCTAAAAACAAAAATTACAGGGGTACTTGCTACCTATTGCTCAAGTTAGAGCACATTTAAAATCCCCTCTTCATAAACTGTGGAATTCAGTATCATTAGTATCTGGGAACGATGACAATTTTTTTCGGAATCCTTACGTCATGTCCCGATATTCAGGAGAACAATAAGACTAGAGGCGACATGGACCAAATAGATAGCATTTACCAACCAAGTTGGTGTTAACTGTACCAGGTATTGTGCCTTTTTAAAACACTAATTACTTCGGGATGCTAATAGACAATATTAACTCGGCAGGTGCAGTAGATGATTGTGAACCAGGGGATTATTTCAATACAACCTATTCCTTCATTTTTGCCTATTTAGACACAATATGATTGGAATTGCACTTGGGCATGTGGGCACCTGCAACATTATCTTTTCTAAATGGCACAAAATAGATTTTCCACACTGCTCCAACCAAGAAACTTCATTATGGGGTCTCTGAGGAGCCTGAGAAACAACGGCTTTTGTCACAGAATCAAAGACTTGAACCACCTCTAAATCAGTGGTTTGCTGACTAATGTGAACTGACATTTCGCCGTAGTCTTACAGCACATTTGGATAGAAAGGTGATTGTCATTAAATCAGCGCATGTTCTAAATACAAATCTGACTGTACCTCAGAGATGGAGCAGGTGGGCCAACCCCCCCCGCCCCGCTACCACCACACAAAACATAACTGGGAACGGAATGCAAAATGACCAGTGAGTGAGTTGAAGGTTGGGATTTGGAAGGAGTAGGCTATTTCCAGTTTGCCTTAAGTAAGCAAAAATCCACAGTCAGCTGCTGACTGAATGGATTGACAAATCCAAACATTTTCAGGTTAGGGAGAAAGGAAAATTTGCAAATGAACTGACAATGGATTTAACAGGTTTTAGCCTGAGGTAGTTTAAAATTTTGAACAACACTTGCCTCGGAAATGGGGGCAATCCTGAGGCCAATGCTGGTATTGGACCAGCTTTGCTGTTACTTATAGACCACCCCCCCCCCCCCCACCGGGTTCACAGACTCTCCAAATTACTGTTGATTATTTCAGCATTTTGCTAATTGGGTCACAAAAATAGGCGTGCTTCCTCTGAGAAAGCGTGATATATACATCACAGGCTCACGCAAATCAAATATTCTGCTTTCTGTCTTCTGTTATTAAAAATATTGAAATATGCCATACTCGTGACACAATGAAAATATTCATACTGCAAGGGGAAGCGTATTCAAATATAGCTTAAAACGTCTTTACACACTGAAGGTATATATTTCACACAGAAATATATGTGTTCAAATATTAATAAAACTAACTGGATTTTCTACATTATGTCTCAGAGGCTGTTTTGAGGTATATTACCAGCCACAAAGTATCTATTGAACGCTTTGCTATAATACTCTATCACAGGCGAACATTCTACCCAAGTGATTTGATAAAGGGAGACTCCAGTACAGTTTTGCCTTGATTAAGCTTGTGTCCCTCACCAGAAGGACATGACTGTGTATTCTATTCCGAAACCAGGACATCACGTGTCAGAGTTACAAACCAGAGCTAAAAGCAACAGCACTGGTAAGAAATGGTCCCCAATACAAAATCTCATACAAATTCCCTTTTGAGATTATAGAGATAAAAGAGTTATATCTTTTAACTTCAAGCAGAGAAAGCACATTTTGGCCAACCAAGAGCAAGATGCTTGGGTTTGAGCAGAGCAAGGGAGGGATGGCATCGTCCCCAGAGATGAACCCTGCAAAGGGAGGAGAGAGTATCATCCAGGACCTCTCTCCAGCAGGAAAGCCCTTGTTATCACCCTGTCACTTACAAAAGTGACAGGCGAAAGTAGAAGTGGTTGTGGATGAGAAGAAGGCTACTTCCTCCATTGTAGCAGGCTTTGATAGGATGTCAAAGGAGTTCATGTCCAAGGTCTTATTTTCTCAGAGAATTAGGAAGCAGAGCAGTTTGCTGACAGTGAAGCTGGCAATGGGAAAGTCATAGGTTTAAGAGAAGAATTGAGGGCTTAGCACTGCCAAAGCAGAGAATGAAACAGTAACCGTAAGAGGGAACACAATAAGATTGCAGGACAGAATATGCACTCTGGGTTTCTTTTGTGTTTGCGGTGAGTTAGAAGCACAATTGCAAGAGAAGAGAGCTTCAGAAATATTCTGAGCATAATATCCATCTTTGAAAAAATTGTAGTCTTTGAAGGTAATTAATTATACCTTGAAGAGCAGTCCTTAATTATATGTATGAGCACTGACACTTTTAATTAAAAAATATGTTATTACATCTCATATAAATATACACTCTGATCATTACATGGATTTACATGTGTGATAAAATGACACAGAACAAGAGAACTCTCACATACATTGTACCAATCTCAAATTCCCAGTTTCTATACTGTACTTTCATTCTGTCAGATGTAACCATTGGATACAATTGGGTAAAAGCCACAAGTACTACCTTTGCAACTTCTTGTGAATCTACTATTATTACAAAATAAAAAGGAAAAAACAAAACAAAACGAAAACACACTCCTCCTCATTGAGCTCAACATGCTTTTAAGTGTATTCGGCCAGCAGACATGCCCGTGAGGTAAAAGGAAATTTAGCATCAATTTCTAAGGTTTCTGTTAGCCATTGTAGAAACAAACACTGCAATATTGAATATATTGAAATATATTGAATATATTCAAATATATTGAAAATGATAACTCTAAGTACATGTTAGAAATATGGCACCAAGCTTTTTGTGGACATCCACATATAGTTGCTCCAGAGGAAAAGTACATCGCCCACTTTTCTTTTCTTTCTTTTTTTTTTTTTTTAATTTTTTTATTGTTATGTTAATCACCATACATTACATCATTAGTTTTTGATGCAGTGTTCCATGATTCATTGTTTGTGCATAACACTTTTCTTAAGAGAGGTTTACTTTATTCATCACAAATCATGTAACAAGGGCCTGCAACCACCTTTAATTGATTAGGAAGGAGTTGAGAATGTGATTTCAAGTACACAGGGCACAAAAGAACATATAAATCGTTGCCTGAATACCAAGAACACCTATCGATTAGTAACTACAATTTGTGTTTCTGAGCATAAGAAAAGCCCAGCGGGATATAACTGCACAACAAAGAAATCTCACGCCACCTTGTCCCAGCGGGGTCCCTCCACTTGGAACAAATGAAATGAAGAAAGCTGATTTGAAAGTAACGTCACCAAGACCTCACCTTTGCGTCAGCAATGGTACACAGATAAGCCGAGAATAATACCCCTCCTGAGACACTTGTCTATGAATATTTTAAATTTTGGATCTCCTAGAGGATGATAGAAAAGACTTTCTTTATTTAACCAAATTTAGCCTTCATTACAATTATTGCTCCCAAGCTGAATCGCTGAAAATGCTGTTCTATGCATGTTAGACTCTGTGAGGTTTTCGAAGAGCTAGAGTGTTCTTCAGTACACACATGGTTTCTTAAGTTGCCTCAAAGAGTCTGTGGTTGGTGGGGATGTTTTCATCATCTAAAAATATAATTGTTTTTTTTTTAAGATTTTATTTATTTATTTGACGGAGAGAGACACAGCGAGAGAGGGAACACAAGCAGGGGGAGCGGGAGAGGGAGAAGCAGGCTTCCCGCGGAGCAGGGAGCCCGATGCCGGGCTCGATCCCAGGACCCTGGGATCATGACCTGAGCTGAAGGCAGACGCCTAACGACTGAGCCACCCAGGCGCCCCAATATAATTGTTTTTAATTCATTTCCCTAACTATCTTTAAAGCCTTTAAAAACGGAAAAGTATAATTATTTCATGTCTCGAGTACTTTCTCACCCCATAAGAGGGATGCACATTCCCTTAGTCAGACACTTCGTGTCTCCAGACATGCTGAGCCAGCAAAGTAGTCAGGTGTCATTTTGTTCTCGGTTTTCTGATTTTGAGAGAGGGGAAAATACCATAAGTAATAGCTGGAATGTCAACAGATTCAATTGCTGATAAATTACTAAACAGTGTGGATATTTCTATGAAGTGTCCGGAAAACTGGAGGGGTTTTCAAAGATAATTTTTAAAAAGGAAAACACACTTAACTTGAACACAGAATAAAATATGTTTAAAAAAAAGAAGAAGATAGCAGGAAGGGAAGGATGAAGGGGGAGGGAAATCGGAGTAAAACGGTTTTAAATGCGGGCCATTCACTAATGATCCCACTGGCTGGAGCCTCTTCTATGAACTTTAGAGTCATAAATGCAGTGCCTGCTCAGCATACCCAGGTGGATTTCTTGCTAAAACACATCTCTTGTCTAAAGCAGATCTGATATTGCAAAATTTGCTCTCACGGAGCTCCTACCAGTCTCAGTTGATGGTAAACCAGTTGTTCAGGGGAAAACCATGAGTCCATCTCGAATCTCCTCTTTCTTTCTGCAGTATCCAGTTCTACTAGCTGTACCTTCAGATGTACCCAAAGTCCTACCATTTTCCCCACTGACTCCACCTTCATCCCAGCCACCATTTTTCCTCACATCAGTAACTTCAATAATCTCCCTGCTCCACTCTGTACTATCCTATAGTTTCTTCTAGCGAAAATAGTCAGTCCCAGAAAGACAAGGACTGCATGATTCTACTTACGTGAGGTAAAAAAATGGCCAAATTCATAGAATCAAAGAGTGGAATGGTAGTTGCCAGAGGCTGGGAGGAGGGCGGAATGGGGACTTATTAATCAATGGGCAAAGATTTTTAGTGAAGAGAGATGAATAAGCTCTAGAGATCAGTGGTATAACACTGTACCTTTACTCAACAATAATGTATTATACATTTAAAACATTTTTGAGGGAGTAAATGTTCTTACCACAATACAAAATAAGAATAAATGAAAGTACATCCACAAAAACAGATGTGTTAATAGAATATGTATTCATAAGAGCCAAAAGCTGGAAATGATCCAAATGCCCATCACTGGAAGAAAGCATTAAAAAAATAAAAAGGTGTATTCATATAACAGAAAACTATCCAGCATTATAAAAAATGAACTAATGACAAACACAATAGCATGGATGAATCTTAAAAACATTTTACTGAGCCAAAAAAAAAAGCCATACATAAAATGTACATACTAGATGAGTTTATTTACAGGATGTTCTAGAAAGCCCAAAAGTATTCTAATGTGAATAAAAGCAGAGAAGCAGAGTCTGTGTCCAGGATGGGAGTGGGGGGAGTGAGTATTTCCTGTAAAATTTTCGGGGTGAAGGAAATATTCTATATCTTGATTGTAGTGACAATTACAAAGGTATATATAGTTGTCTGTCACAACTTGTTGAATTATATGGGTTAGTTTCATTGTGTGTAAATTAAGCTCTAGTAAAGTTGACTTAAAAATGGGGAGAAAATGAACTCAGTTTATTTACTATGTATCAGCAAACTAAGAACTCCAAAGAATCAATAATACATATATTACATTCTCTGAACTAATGCCATCAATATAGAGATCAATACTGAAAGGACAATTCATATAAATCCAGTGAAATTCAGAAAAAATGTATCTATTTATTTTCTATTATGACTTTAATAATTATACATTAGTTTATTAATATTTATTTAATATATATTATGTAATAAATTGTGAGCTAAAGCAATTAACATTATGGATGTTACAAAGTATTTAGTCCTGTACCACAGTGAATAGATTACACATTTAACAACTTGTGGATTGCCACTTAGGAGGTACTTAGGATAAATTTATATCTATAAACGTATTCATTATGTAACAAAAAATGACTAAAATAAGTTGGCTAATTTCCCAACTGACAATGCCATATACTAAAAAATTAAAGGAAATATAAGGAAGAAAATAACAAACTTAAAAGGAGAATATAATAAGCAAAAATATATAGATGACCAATAAATTCAAAGTTGGGTTTTGAAATACAAATACAATAGACCCATTTCCCTCACATTGGGAAAAGGAGAGAAGGTACGAATACATCGCATTAGGAGAGATATAGTGAAAACTAAACCAAAATATAAATGTACATTCAATGATGTTATTCAATCAATTCTTAAACTTCCTGGACTTGACAATTCGAAAAACTAATCACCAAAATTTAATCAAGAATAAATGGAAAACACGTATTAGTGAAAAATATTAAAAGGGAAAGGATTTGAGGTCAAAAATCTTCCATTCCTTCAAAAGAAACTCCCAATATTACAAAATTATCAAGGATTAAATAATTCCTATTTTAAGAAAATTGCCAAACTGGAAAACGATAGTAAAAATTTAAATAATTAAAAAATAGATGCAAAAATAATCAATAAAAATCTTGACAAACTAAGTCTCTTAGCTTATTAAAGCTATGGAGTTTTCTCTAAGAATGCAAAAATAATTGAACAAGAAAATAATATTATTACCCAAAGTTAACAGATTTAAAAAAGAAAAAAAAATCAGATCCCCTCAATATATTATCACAGATAATAGTCAATGGTTAATAATTACGAAAAAAATCCTAGGAAATAAAAAAAAAGATTGTTGATAACCTGATGAAAGAAAACAACCAAAAACCTATAAAAATATTAAATTTGATACTGACATATTAGACATATTCCCATGTAAGTCGAAACAAAACAAGGATGTTTAGTTCTTCTATCAACGCGCAACGTTATATTGGTGGTCCTGGTCAATAGAACGAGAGAGGAAAAGAGGAGCCACCAGCATCTATTTTTGAAAAATCCAAAAGTCATTGTTCGCAAAAATCAATCGATTTCCAATGAACCTACAGTGGAACATTAGAGAATATAATACAAAATACTATTAAAATAATTAAAATAATAACAGCAATAAAATTAACAATGACCACACAGGAGAGGGTCTAAGGGCTTCCATCACCCCTCCTGATATGGGTTAGAAGAACTTGGGAACAAAGAAACATGCATCCCTGCTATGGGCAGGCTGGTTTGGAAATGCATAATGAGGGCAGCCTGAACAAGTGAGCCTTCTTGGAAGAGCACGGGATCCTCCATGGAAGGGATGGAAGGAGGCCAGCAGGGCACTGAGAGTGATAAGGGCATGCACACCAGCCTGACTCTCTTGCTAAGGCTGTCTTGCCGAACGCTCCTATCAGTGGCACAGGAAGCCTTTGCCTTTAGCTGCCCTACAATGGTATAAACACTCGGTTATGTCCTAGCCTAACCAAAAGTTACAATAACTCTCACAGAGAGATTCAATTAGCTTAACAAATTATCAATTTGTTGAGGTTCTTATACATGTAGTAACATGCCCACAAAGCATCTCTTTGTGATCCCGCGACTGTCCCATCCTCAATTCACAGCTCCCATTAATCATGTGCTCTGCTCGCTGTTGTCTAAATTACAGAGCTGTTTGAGATGGGAAAAACACTGGAAGAAAATGTTGCCTACACGTTGAGAATTGAGGGGGCCACAAATGAGAACGGGAAACATATTTCTGAATCAATGAGAGGATATTTCACTGCTGCTTTAATTACAATATCCTATAGCCGCATTGTTCTGTATGTAAGGCCAGACCACCCGTTTTATTTTTCACACTAGCGGTGTATTCTTCTTTTTGGCATGTCAAATATCCTCAGCTAAATCAAAACAGAACGGCCAACT
Organism: Callorhinus ursinus; assembly: GCF_003265705.2. NCBI lineage: Eukaryota > Metazoa > Chordata > Mammalia > Carnivora > Otariidae > Callorhinus > Callorhinus ursinus. The sequence continues at coordinate 22,403,606 of NW_027397088.1, forward strand.
TTTTGTCTTCTCAAAGTAATTTTAAGAGGGAAAATCTGATGTCTCTATGGGGAGCACCACCAAAAACTGATAAAACAAATATTACAGGTTAGGCTCAAATTACTTCAGTGCAGGCTGTCAAGCAAGTGAGTTATCCCGCTTCTTGACTTCATCTTCTTTAACTCTTCTAGAAGGGAGTTATGAAGAAATAAGGCAAAATAATTCAAAACTGTTCTAGTGTCTACTTCTTACCCACTCTGGTAGGGTGCAAAGCTTGGCGCATTAAAGCGACCAACCCTTGTAGATTGCCTAATTTTTTGGGTATCAGGAGGTATGTTTTCCAGAGGAGCTGCCATTTTCTCACTCCTGGTGCTGAATCTTGATTAGTGCAAACAAATCCCGATAAGATATTTCCCTGATTGTCACTAATTTATTTAGGAAGAGGAATGTCATGCAATTATGGACAATGACCTGAAGCCCCTTGGCTGGGGGGATTCTGGGAAACTTATTCTTGCTCTTGAAAAGAGACACAAGCCAAGGACGAATTTTCCTCCCTTCTTCTAGCTTTTTGCTAGTGAGTGGTGGCTGGACCTGCCACAGCTGAGCTGTCTCGGCCCAGCTCTGCAGCTCTTACTCTGAGAAACAGTGTTAGTGGGCTTTCTGTTGGGTGTGATTTTTAGATTATGTGCGCTTCATTGTTTTTCCTCATTTGCTAAAACAGTCTGGCTAATCGGACACATTACGGATACTGTGATTCAGTGGATATACGTAGGATCTCGAGGCCAAGTACCTGAGTTCAAATCCTGACTACATGTTTCTAACTTTTCGTACAGAGGATTTTTTTTTCTGAGTTGCGTGTTGGAGCCATCCGTAGAGATGAGAGAGGTAACTGTACATCAGACAGGACCTATGACTAATTGAACATAATAAAAAATATATATATATTTAGTTATATATAAAATAAATATACATATTTATATTTAAAAATATATATATAGATTTAAAATTTTAAAAAAAAGGACTTTTTTTTTCATTTTTTCCCAGGCAAGCCAGTGTGTCATACCACATTCAATAACATCATCAGTTATCTGCAGCAAAACTCCCCTTAAGTACTCTTTGGATTGTCTGATAAGTTGGAGAGAGCTAGACTTTATGGAATCCAGAGTATTTCTTTCATTTACTATTATGATATGGTCATTAGTAAAAAAAATGGGAATGTCATCACCAAGACAACCAGGAGTGGAAGATGTGCAGTCAGCTTACTCAGACTCCTTCTGTGCTTTTGTCTTTCCATCTACTGTAGCTAAAAGAATGTAAAAAAATGCCAGTTTTATTATTTCTCCTCTCAGGTTTGTGTCTCAAAGAGTCTCACTCTTTGTCTCAATGACTGATTGATTTGCACATAGTTGCCTTTACTAATATTAATATTTCTACTATTTATCTTTTTTTAAAGATTTTATTTATTTATTTGAGAGAGAGAGAGAGAGCACATGAGAGGGGGTAGGGTCAGAGGGAAAAGCAGACTCCCCGCTGAGCAGGGAGCCTGATGCGGGACTCGATCCCGGGACTCCAGGATCATGACCTGAGCCAAAGGCAGTCGCTTAACCAACTGAGCCACCCAGGCGCCCCTCTACCATTTATCTTTTAAATCTACCCTCCCCTCCTGTGCAGTAGCATTCTCAATAATGGGGTTGATCATGATAAAAACTAACAAATCTACTAGTTTATCACAAGAGTTGAAGGTGAAGCGCCCAGATGGGTGTTTTGTTAACTGTCAATTATTACTCAGTTACTGATTTTAACTATCGATAACTAAATTCAACTATTGATAAATCCTTAAAATATAAATTATTCATGTCTAATGGCCTCAAAACTTATTTTTTTTTAAGATTTTATTTATTTGAGAGAGAGAGAAACAGAGCATGAGCAGAGGGGAGGGGCAGAGGAAGAGGGAGCAGCAGACTCCCCGCTGAGCGGAGAGCCTGATGAGGGGCTCCACCCCAGGACCCTGGATCATGGCCTGAGCTGAAGGCAGACACTTAATCGACTGACCACCCAGGCGCCCTAATGGCCTCAAATTTTAATAGAGAAAGGCAAGTTTTTGAATGCCTTATTTTATTTTATAAATCTTATAGTCTTCTAACGTTCAATCAAAATACACATAAGGATAAACATTTTTTTTAATTTCTCAGATTTTAAAAAAATATATCTGGCAGAGGGCTAAACATTTTAAGTTTTTTAACATCATGCAATGTAAAATAGTATATTCAATCCATTCTTAGTTCTCCAAACAGAAATGAAAATAGGGAGACAGCTACTTGTATGCCAATGTTTATATTAGCAAGATTCACAATAAAAAAAAAAAGGTGGAAATAACTCAAATGTCCATCAACGGATGAATGGATAAACAAAATGTGGTACATAGATACAGTGGAATAGTATTCAGCTTTGCAAAGGAATTAAGTTCTGATACATGCTGTAACAGGATGAACCTTGAAAATATTATTCTAAGTAAAATAAGCTAGACACAAAAAAGAACAGATATTGTATGGTTCCACTTAAATATATAAAGTATCTAAAATGAGGCAAATTGATAAAGACAGAGAGCAGAGGTTACCAGGAGCAGAGATGGGGGAATGGCGGGAGAATTATTGCTTAATGGGTAAAGAATTTCTTTGGGGGTGATAAAAAAATTGGGGATGAAGATATGGTAATGATGTACAGCACACTGGATATAATTCATTCTACTGAATTGTATGCCTAAAAATGGTTACAACGGCACATTTTCTGTTGCCTATATATTTAACTACAAAAAAATAATAAAAAATAGTATATTTGAGTAAATGTTTCTAATGGAAAACATTTTATCGTATTTAAGATTTTACTTGCAAAGTGATCCCTGTTAGTCTAGTGAGAAACAGGCATGAAATGCACAAGTTCGTTTGAAAGTGAGATACAAAACATTCTGACCCTAGACATCTAATCATCCTCTTACAGTCTCTGCTTTGGTTAAAACCTGAGCCAGCGGCTTGTTTCCTCTTGGAGGTTGGGAGCCTTTACAGTGATGAACGTCAATTCTTATTTTAATTTGCCTGCTTCTCACCTCAGTTTTCCACCCTGTAAAAAGTAGAATTTAGCTCCTCAACAAAAGTTTTTTTTTTAATATAAATTTATTCTACCCATACATTATAGGGGTGAGATAAACAAGATGCAGAAAAGACAAATGGTCCACAGCTGTGGACATGAGGAGTGCTCAGCCTGACAGAGACTATCTAAGTAATTTTCATGTAATTCTAATGAAAAGTTCTGATGCTAATATATAAGTGAGTTCTAATGTCTAAGTAGTGAGGCTCTATTTATTTTTCTTCTCTCATTCATGTGGATATTTTCTCAACTGATCTTTTTCTCTGAGTTCTTCTTTGATGGAGCAGTATATTTAGGCCCCCTTTCTCCCTCTCTGCAAGTATTAGCCTACTATTTAGCCATGGCTACACTGTCCCTCAGCCTGCATCTAACAGCAGATCTCTACACCACACCTCCCTCCAATTTTGCCAAAATTCCAACAAAAATCATCATGATTACATGAAGAGAAACACAAGGTTTTGCAAGTTGGATTTAGGAGAAGGAGACTGGCGGGGTGTCTAACATGAGAGGAATCCATTAGGGGCCCCGAGACGTTTTGACTCATGAGGAAGGGGGACAGCAATGCTAGAGCCTCACCACCAACAACTGTAAACCCTAAAAGTGTCTCCACTACTAGGATGAGGAAAGACAATGGTTTGGAAGATCGTTAGGAGCAGGCTCTGAGATTGTCCATAACAAGCTCAATCCCCGAGGCTAATAAGAATCTTCACACCCCAGAAACCACAAAGTCTTGACTGCAGAAAGCCCTCAAATCATGGAAAAATCATGTCACTGGGAAAGAATGATATTTTCTGCCCTGGCAGGTGGTATCATCACTGTTCTATGGAACACTTCAGGAAATAGGAGTTGGCTTTATTTCATCCCTGGGTATTCTTCCAAGGTCATATGGACAGGGAATACTAGATATTTCACTTGCATCTAAGGATAGGTATCTGGACTAGAACTTATTTACTTGTTTGTTCTTTAGAAAACAAAGGCCCCAAGAAATGTGCTAGGTACCGAGAATTCCAAAAAGAATAAGACAGTTGCCCTGTCCTTAGGGACAAGTGGGGAACCAGACTTCCTGTCAACAGCTGTAGCTCTAACTACATGGTGTGTTGAGAAATGTGACGGGGTGCTCTGGCCATAAGGTGATTTACTCGAATTAACCACTTATGGAAGTTTAGAGAGAGAAGTCAAAAAGAGATTTTTGGAGGAGTAGGAAAGGTTTAACTGATAAATACAAGAAGATCTTGAATTAATCATAGCAGACGGAAGTTGGGTTGGGAAGGGGCTGCTGGGGGAGATTCATGGGCAGACAAAATAACTTTTATTTTTGTGGTGTTGATCCAAGTACAGCATGTTGTAAGGATAAAATTGAGGGTTTTAAAAAGTGCCATCTTATTTTCCACCTTACTTTATTATAAGGGCTAAAGGATCTATAACCAAAAAGTCTCCAAAGAGAATTCCATTTTTCACAGAGAAAATTCCTGGTCAAAGCTCGTTTCTGTGACAGTCCCATTGCAAAAGAAATTGTTCATTCCCTGTCCTGGAGAGAGAGACAGAAACAGAGACAGAGACAGAGACAGAGGGAGGGTGGGAGAGAGGGATGAAGGGAGAGAGGAAGGGAGAGATTGAGAGACAGAGACAGAGAGAGAGAGAGAGAAGGAAGGGAATGGATACCTAGCGCCGAGTGCCAGTATGACCAGAGGAGAAGGAAGGGTCTGTAATGTTGGCTGGCCACGGAAGGCACCATTTTCACCTCACAGCAACAGGGAGAATGGCATTCCCAATGCCACTTATTTGGGCCAGTTTTAGACAGCAGGGAATGGAGAATGATCTCTGATATCTTGGGACATACAGACTGGGTGAGAATATGAACTTTAAATGAGTAATTACAAATTTTAGTGAGGGAGCAAAACCTTTAGATAGATGATAGATAGATAGATGATAGATAGATAGATAGATGATAGATAGATGATAGATAGATAGATAGATGATAGATAGATGATAGATAGATAGATAGATAGATAGATAGATAGATAGATAAATGATAGATAGATAGATGATAGATAGATGATTGATAGATGATAGATAGATCGATCGATAGATAGATAGATGATAGATAGATGATAGACAGATAGATAGATGATAGATGATAGATAGATGATAGATAGATGATTGATAGATAGATGATAGATAGATCGATCGATAGATAGATAGATGATAGATAGATAGATGATAGATAGATAGATAGATGATAGATGATAGATAGATGATAGATAGATCGATAGATAGATAGATGATAGATAGATAGATGATAGATAGATGATTGATAGATAGATAGATGATAGATAGATAGATAGATAGATGATAGATAGATAGATGATAGATAGATGATAGATCGATCAATAGATAGATAGATAGATGATAGATAGATAGATAGATGATAGATAGATAGATAGACAGATGATAGATAGATGATAGATAGATAGATAGATAGATGATAGATAGATGATAGATAGATAGATAGATGATAGATAGATAGATGATAGATAGATGATTGATAGATAGATGATAGATAGATAGATAGACAGATGATAGATAGATGATAGATAGATGATAGATAGATCGATCGATAGATAGATAGATGATAGATAGATAGATAGACAGATGATAAATAGATGATAGATAGATGATAGATCGATCGATAGATAGATAGATGATAGATAGAAAGATAGACAGATGATAGATAGATGATAGATAGATAGATAGATGATAGATAGATAGATGATAGATAGATGATAGATAGATGATAGATAGATAGATGATAGATAGATGATAGATAGATCGATCGATAGATAGATAGATGATAGATAGATGATAGATGATAGATGATAGATAGATAGATAGATAGATTGATAGATAGATAGATGATAGATAGATGATAGATGATAGATGATAGATAGATGATAGATAGATAGATAGATGATATGATTTCTTATAGGGACATGAATTTACCTAATTATGAGAGAGTCTCTGTAAGACTGATGCAGGAGCTTGAAGTCTGTAGGGCAGGCAGCTAAGAAGGGAAAATGGATTTAAAATGAGTGAGAGAGGGGCACCTGGGCTGCTCAGTCAGTTAAGTGTCTGCCTTCAGCTCAGGTCATGATTTCAGGGTCCTGGGATCAAGCCTTGCCTCTGGCTCCCTGCTAAGGGGGGAGTCCGCTTCTCCCTCTCCCTCTGCCCCTCCCCCCTGCTTGTGCGCTCTCTCTCTCTCTCTCAAATAAATAAATAAATTCTTTAAATAAAAGAAAGTATTTATAGGGAATGTGCATGTTGGGAGAGGGATGTAATGTGCAGTTTCTCACTCCCACCAGCAGTTATATTTGGACAGGTACATGCAATGTGGGAAAGGTTCAAGAGTGGCAGCAAGACTTCTATATAAAATATTTTCTATAGAGTTTTGAGATTTGAATGATAAAAATAAACTATTTTTTCAATTAGTCAAAACTCTAAAAATGCCTCAAACTAAATACGAAATAAAATAAAATATATATTGAAGTGGTAACATAAATGCATAGAAAAAATATTCATATCCAATGCCATTAAAATTAATCTATTTCACTTAAACTAGAAATAAAAGCATTAGAATAAAGGACAACTTCAGCTATACACACTTAGGAGGATGATGTTTAGGACAAAAAATTTAGGGGCGCCTGGGTGGCTCAATTGGTTAAGGGTCTGCCTTTGGCTCAGGTCATGATCCCAGGTCACCGTGTAGGTCTCTGTGCTCAGCGGGGAGTATGCTTCTCCCTCTCCCTCCACCCCCTCCCCCGGTCATGCTCTCTCACTCTCTCTCTCTCTTTTTCTTTCTCGACTAAATAAATAAAATCTTTAAAAAATTTTTTAAAAAGGGCAAAAAAATTTTAAAATTAAATTTCAAAAATTAAATAAGTGGCTTTTTGTTAAAAGTGGTTTTGGGTATTAAAGAGGGCATGTTCTGCGTAGAGCACTGGGTGTTATGCACAAACCATGAATCATGGAACACTACATCAGAAACTAAGGATGGAACGTATGGTGATTAACATAACAATAAAAAATTTTAAAAAATGCTCCTGGATTAAAAAAAAGTGGTTTTAATTAAAAAATAGTCTTGCTAATTTTATTTGTTGCTATTTTGAAACTAGTCTTTTTTCATTGAGGGAGGATATAATTAACAAATTATGTTAATGATGTTGGGAGTCGAGATTTTTAGGATAAGAAAAAATAAATGTAATTAATGGAAACACTATGATATTAAAATTGAATTGAAAGTACTACCATAAACTAATGGGTTTTGAAAATATGTATCCTTGGGCGCCTGGGTGGCTCAGTTGGTTAAGCGACTGCCTTCGGCTCAGGTCATGATCCTGGAGTCCTGGGATCGAGTCCCACATCGGGCTCCCTGCTCAGCAGGGGGTCTGCTTCTCCCTCTGACCCTCTTCCCTCTCATGCTCTCTGTCTCTCATTCTCTCTCTCACAAATAAATAAATAAAATCTTTAAAAAAAAAAATGAAAATATGTATCCTTTTCTCCAGTAAAAAAGCCTAGAAGTAACATTGTCCCAGTATACCTGAGGGCCCATAGAGACCAGTGTGTCTTCTTCTACCATTTCCCACCTGTGAAATTGGGCTTTTTTGGGGAAATAGGTGATTCCAGTTTTAAGAGAAGGTAAAAGATAAATCTAAAAAGCAAGAAATATATATATTTTTTTAAAAATGGGGCCTGTTTTTGAAAATGACCTGAATGTTTATACAAAAGTCATAAGGCATCTACAAGAAATTACTAGAAATCATAAGTAAATTTAACAAGATCAAAGAGTAAAAGATGAAAATACAAAAGCAATTGTATTTTTTTAAATAATGTCAAGGAACAATTGGGAGTTGAAATAAAAACAATACCTAAGAATATTAAAATGTGTGGGATAGATTTCACAATATCCATATTCAATTGTATTTTTATATAGTAGTTGTAAGCATTTGGGAAATGAAATCTTAAAACTTCTCTTTACCATAGCATGAAAAAAATACTTAGGAATAAATCATAAATCAGGTACACTACTTCAAAAAATGCAAAAAAATTCTAAGTTAAAGGAGACCTAGATGAATGTATACACATGTTAAGAAATAAGTTATCCACAAATTGATTTATAGATTCAATGCAATCAAAATCATAATCTCAGCAAACATTTCTGTAGAAACTGACAGAGTTTCTAAAATTTATATGGAAATCCAAAAGCTGAAGAGAACCTAAAGCAATCTTAGAAATGGAAAATAAAATTGAAAACTTAAACGACTCACTCCCAGGCTTACTACTAAAGTCACCATAATCAAGACACAGCTATATTGGCATAAAAATATACAGGAGAGGAATAGAACAGAATATAGAGTCCAGAAGCAGGCGAACATTATTAACGCAAATTGATTTTGACAAAGGCGCCAAAGCCATTTAATGGGGAAGGGGAAATTTCTTTAACAAACGGTGCTATAAGAACTGGATAAATACAGGAAGAAAATGGATGCATCTATTTAAAAAAATGAATCTCAATCCTTACCTCAAATCATACATAAAAATTAATTTCAGATGGATCATAGTCCTCAATGTGCAAGTTAAAACCATCAACTTTTAACAGAAAGTAAAAGAAATTATCTTCACACTCTGGGTGTAGGCAAAGATATATACATATATATCTTTATATATGAGTGTGTGTATATATACTATGTATATATGTATATTCTACGGATATATACACTTTAATCTGTATATACTGAGCTTGGGAGTCAGGCACCACCCAAGGGAACCGATCTGAGATAGATTGAAGGGGAGATAGCAATTGAGAGATTCGAGGCTAGCTGAGATGTGTTAGTGTGAGAGAAGACAAAGCATGGAGACAAAGCAATTTGAACATTAAAATAACAGGTACAGAAGACACTGACAGAGTCACCTGAGAAAACACATCAAAGAAGCCACCGGCCAATAGTCTCAGGAAAGACAGAAAGGTCCAGCATTACAGGGACTGAAAACATGTAGCTGAATGGTTTACGTCAAGATCATCGGCGATGTTGTGGACAGCATTTCTGGTGAATCATGGAGCAGAAAACAGACTGGCACATTACATCTCCATGACTTCTTTCAGCGGCCCAACAAAACATGCCGTAAATAAACTTACAGGAGATTTTTTCATATAACTGGATAAAATCATCATAGGGAACTCCCCATAGAATCACTCATGCAGGAAAAAATGCAAAGAATCTCTATGAAATATATGTTGTATGAGATAATATCATTAATTGCATAATCAGAAAAAAATGAACTGATTAGAAAACAACATATTATATTCAAGGATGAGTCAAAACAAGTGGATACAACTGCTCCCTTATCATGCAAACTTTGGAGGTATATATACAGTCCTACAAAACCGACAGGTGGATGTTGCCAAAATGAAGATAACAGAAACAGGAACTAATAGAAACATACACCCTAACTTATGTGTTCCAAGTAAACTAGGGTACATTATATATTTCTTATTAAGATTTTACAGAAAAGAAAGATAAAGTAATAAAAATGACTTCCACGGGGAAGAAAATATTCAGCGTTGCTTTACACTGCGCAGGTGTTTTCTAGATATTTTTCCTCTTCCCATCACTGTCAAGTAAATGATTTCCAGTGGGCTGAACAGCAGTGAAAAGTGAAATTAACTTCCAGAGACAATGGTTTTTACAAAAATCACAGTATAATAAACACTAATAAAATAAAAAGAATTATGATAATAACAATAGTAATTTTAAAGCACATTTCTATTAAGAAGTACTGAAAATTTAGGTAGTTTGAAAGGGAAATTAGGCTTGTGTTTGCTGTCTACCTTCCAGGTTTACCCTCTTTGAAATACCTTGCATTGTAGTGGACAAATGGGGAAATACGGAATAACAAAAAGAGTATTAGCTGAGTGCAAAATCTCCATCTGGGGGTTAGAAAAAAAACGTATTTAATGTCTCTACCATATACTTATATCCATCTATCTGGCTGGTGTAAAAGTGAATCCAGAATTCTCTCTGCTTGCTGAATCTCTCCATCAGACATCAGTGAATGTTCAAGGTGTCTTTATATTTTCTTTGGTGACTACACGAAAGATCTGGCAATGGAGAAGACACAGCATGTTAGGAGCATACTCTGAGAAGGACCTAGCTATGCTGGCCATTTCCCACCACTTGCTAGAAAGTCTCTGTGCATATAGAAGGATCTGTGGCCAATTCAGATGAAAGTAAGGTCCTTCAGGCTGGATACTTAGATCTATCTTTATATGCAATCTACTTGTTGGAGAGCCCAAGGGCATGACAACAGAGGGAAAATAAATGAACTATTACAATAGGAAAAAAATTCCCTTCATTCTGTCATTTTTAATATAAGAGCTAAACTTGAGTTCAGGGCCTATATGTCTGCAGTAAGATTTCATTTTATCATTTAATGAACCCAAACGGAAATTGTTTAATGCAAGAACTCATAGGATAGTTCATGCAAATGGAGGAAGCAATCAATTCAAAAGAGCTGTTAGACTAATGTCTTCCAGTGACGATAATAAACTGAAATGCTAAATAGGCACCTACAACAGCTCCTAGTCTGCTTCAAATCACTGAGCCAGAAACGCATCATCCTGGCGAAGGGGACCAGCATTATGGTACATATTTTGTCAAGTTCACGAGAGATCTTCTTGATGTGAAACTCATTTGATGTTTCCCTTCTGCACAGAAAACAAACAAACAAAAACGGATACTAAAAGCTCTCTTTTATGTCAGAGAAATCTGACTATGCCAAGAGATAAATTTGAATGGATTGTTGCACAAGGATCCATGTGAATGTAGTCCAAATATGTCCCGTGAGTTTTAGAATACGTTCATATCTTAATCTTGCCTTTTGCAGAGATTCCTAGTTTCTATTGGTAAAGTTCTTTGAAGCTCTTGGTTTAAATGCTGACTAAAGTTCAATGTCTGATTATTTATCTTTTCATCTGGTAACATGGTTTCCAAAATATAGCTCTACAGATTGTGCACCATATGTTTTCGAGTATAGGACTATTCTCCAGAAGTATTTGCTTCGTATATCCAATAACAGAATTACTTGTCTGTTGGATACTGCGTAATTTTTTAATGCAATTATAATACATTTTGAGAGCTGACATTTCTCTCTTTTTGAAAGAATAGTTTCATAAATGGAGAAAGAGAATTTGTAAATTTTACCCTTTAGAGCTAAGATCGGTGCCCACTGGTATAAATATGACATAACATGAACTGCAGATGGATAGATTGGTTAACAGTGGCATTTGATCAAAAAGGGATGGTTGACTACAAAGGGACAACATGAAGGAATTTTCTTGGATTATGGAACTATTCACTAAATGATTGTGGGGATGATTGCACCAGTCTATATGGGCCTTTATAATCACAGAACCATCTACACAAAAGAAAACGCTATGTATTATCTGTCTACCTAAAATAGAGGTATAGAGGTGGATGCATGGGTGCATACATTTTCAAACATTTAAAATAGGTTCATTTATTTGTATGTAAATTGTATCTAAATAAAGTAGATTAAAGATATAATTTTGTCATTTCCTACATATTCAAGCCTACAAAGCTACAAAGTAACTATTCGCTCATGTTTCTGTCATGAAGAGGAAAAATAATATTTTTATACAATATACACAAAGCTATGTTTAGCTTTGAACAACATCAAATATACAATCTCCTGTTTCACAACGTATTAGTGACTTTGATTAAGATGGCCAAAATAATTGACTTGTGTTTAACTTTCTAATCTAATTGAATAATCACAGTGGGTTTTTTTCCCCCAGATTAAGCTCTTTAACTTAGTCCTTAAACTTCTTTTTTTCTCCATATTTCAGATCCTAGAATTATTATTGGAAAACAATCTACATATTCAACTTTAAAATGAGAGCTCTATTTACATTAACAGTTTATAGTTCTATTTACATTACATATCCTAGAAAGAAATCAAACAATGAGTCTATTTGTATTAAGAATATATTACTACCTGCTAGTAAAGGATGTTTTTTGTGTTCTTGCTGACATTGTATTTTGATGGCTCAATTTTCATCCACCACTTTTTTTTTTCAGAAATACTACAAATCATCTTCGTATGGGACACTAGGTCACTCGGCGTCATTAACATTTTTTATCACCAAAGTTTTTTATGTCATTAGATTACACGGTTTGGCACCTTTCCTCATTGTGTTAAAGCACTTCCATATTGCAACATGAAAATCTCAATTTTTAAAATATTTTAGGAAAATAAAATAGAGTAATTTAAGAAACTAAGTCTCTCATCAAGATGCGAAAGAAAAAAACGTAGGTTCATAAAATAATTTAAATGAACACAAGGGCAGACACAAAAGATGGTTGGGTGAAAAGAAATGTCCATCAAAGGACAATTAGTCAGGAAAACCAATTGAGTAGAACAAGTGTATATTTCTGGAAAAAGTTTTATCTGTGTAAATTTCTAGTTGGAGAATTATCAATTGACATGGACTTCTTAGGGCCGTGTTTGTTCCAGACTGTACAGCTATGTTCATTACATTCTTGCAAGTACTAAATAACCATGATTTTACTTTTGTATGTTTGCTGCTTGAGTGACCTAAACATGGCATTTCCCTTAATTTTCATTTGTCTGATTATTAGTGAGGCTGAAAGTTTTTTTTCATGTGTTTGTTGGCTATTGGATATCTTCATCAGTGAATGTAAACAATATTTATTGAGCACCTGCTGCAATGAATGAAGCATAAGCCTTTCTGGCTTCATGAAGCTCGCATTCCAGGGAATGCTTACTTAAATTCTTTGATGATTTTCTACTAGTACGTTTATTATTAATATATTAATATTTGAAGTGTGTCATTTGATTTAGTGTATTTTTAATCTTTATTAAATATTTGTAGTTGTTAATCCAATAATCTTTTCTCAGGATGATTCCCAAAGCAAGTGTTGATGCTTAGAAAGATGTTTCTTATTTATATTTCTCTTACAATTTATTTTTAATAGACTTTTCAGTCAATGTTGCCATAGGAAATATATGGATATATGTTATTACATTGATTTCTAATCTCCTCTAATATTGAATTAATTGTCCAATGTTTTCATTGAATAATTCTCTCCTTCCTTATTGACTTAAAATGACTACTCTATTAAATATTGTTGTATTTTAAATACAAGTGTCTGTATTCAGGATACTTCTTCACTTGTATTACTTTGTATCAACTTAGTCCCTACTTATGTAATTGTCAAACACTATTATATATTTCAATATCTGGTCACACCTCTTTACTCCTCTTTAAAAAAAAAACTGTCATCATTCATCTCTTCCATTTATAATTTCCAGTAAACCTTTTTTTCCCCAGTAAACTTTTAAAACACTTTGCAATTTTATAAGAGAAATTGTGTTAGGATTTTATTTGAAATTATTTTGAAGCTATTTTTAAAATGAGAATGAATTGACATTATTAAAGTATTTAGTATTTCCATCTAAGAACATGATATAGCTGTCTTTTTAGTTAACACTTTCAATATGTCAAAAAATTCTATAGTCTCTTCATATTTGCCCCACAGAGTGTTGGTTAAATTAGTTTCCTGGTGTTTTGTATTTTTGGTTGATAATACACATGGAGTTGTTTCTCCATTATATTTTCTTTTTTTTCTCCATTATATTTTCTAATTGATTATTAACTCTTTTTAATGTTTCCAATTTAAGTCAGATTCCCCCCCCCCCCCGCCCAATGGATAGTACTAATTGGATTTTGTGATCCTGAAATGCTTACTAATGCTGATGCATTTTGGTTTTCTTCTTCATTAACTCATGACATATTCACTGACTTTAGAAAATAGTCTGGTTTGGGGTGCCTGGGTGGCTCAGTCATTAAGCATCTGCCTTTGGCTTAGGTCATGATCCCAGGGTCCTGGGATCGAGCCCCATATCCGGCTCCCTGCTCGGCAGGAAGCCTGCTTCTCCCGCTTCCATTCCCCGCGCTTGTGTTCCTGCTCTCGCTAACTCTCTCTCTCTGTCAAATAAATAAATAAAATCTTTAAAAAAAAAAAGAAAAGAAAATAGTCTGGTTTGCTGTCATTCAAAGACAACTGTTTTCAGTTTAGTTACTGAGAAAAGTTTTATTTTTTAATTTGAATCTTAATATGCCAAAGCCTTCACACTGATAAACTTGTGTTACTTTTCAGCTCTACAGATTTTCAGCCAGATAGTGTAAGCTATTTATAAATGACAAAGCCCTACAACCAATTAGCCCATGTGATAGATGTTATTACAAAAATTGGGATAAAGCTTTTAAGCAAGCAAACAAAAAGGAACTTTTCCTGGGCTTGACATCTCAAGTGCCTGCAAAAGCTTAATTAAAGGTTCAGGGCAGGAGAGTGTAAAGACATTTGTAAGGTTTCCTTTGGGTCTCTACCTGTCCCCTCATTTTCCTCCCCTAGGAACAGATACTCACAAGTAAGCCATTGAAAGGCAAGCTGAAATCGTGCAGTTTCACACATGATGGGAAATCGAGAAGATCCTGTCTTCTTCCTCTTCTTTTTTTCTTGCTTCTGATTGGGTTTTTCACTCAGCAAAATTTGTTCCTTCAGGGCTTAAAAAAAAATTAAGATTGCATTTTACTGTGAATTCCAACTGGAGACAGACCTGGACTTCTTCCCATGCTGAGTCCAGCCCAGACATTTATTTTCTCAAGGATCTTTATAAATAGGCTATTGAATAAATTGGTCTTATTGGAATAATTACTTTTCATCACACTCAGGCTCCTGTTTGCAGAATCTAGGGACAAAGTTAGAACAACAAGGGCAAACTGAAATGGGATCCAGAATGCAGCCTTTGGTTTACCTCAGAATAATAACCCTAACCTATGTCTGTTCAAAAGCCTAGGCTTTCTGCTAAAGCAAACATTGGGTAGGGGGTGCTCCTGGCAATCACCTAACAAATTCAATTGCTCCATAGTCAAGCAGAATCACTCAGAAGAAATTCTACTTTATGTGTAGTTTTTGTCCGTTTGTTTTTTTCATAAAATCATAGTTGGAAGGAACCAATCATCCACCCAGACCATATAGTCCTTGGAGGGTAACCTTTCTAGGTGATCCTATGCTACATGTCTCTTCCGCAGAAAGACACAGAATTGTTCAGTGAGAAAAATCACATGAAGTCATAGATTAAAAAAAAATAAATATAAGTTCTTTGAGCCCCAGCTATTCCATTTGGCTCAATGTTTTTTCTTGTCCTGGCTTCTATACTATATGAAGTCTCTCTACTGTTGAATTATAAGGCCTTCCTATTTGGTCCACTTGATCATATATAACCATCGCTAAAGTCCGCTTCCTGAGTCTCAAATGTTGAGTTGATTCAACATCCCTTAAATCACCACAGTTTCAATACCCTATCTACTACTTCACCAGATGGCAACCATACCCTGGCTCTGATTTGCAAATCTCAATAATTCTAACCTGCTTCTTCCCAGCCATCTCACTTTGAGTATCTTATAATTGCATAGCCACCTCTAGCCCACAGTGGCAGAGTCGATCCAGTGAGGGAAGGGAAATTTCTGATCCCCACCTAGGAAGAATGACCTAACTCCAACTTCTTTGTTGACTCTAGACTTTTTTTTTTTAATGCTCCTTGTGACCCCCTTCAAAATAATCAATGAAGAAAGAGGTAAATTTAATCTAATAAGAATATGTTTTATCTTTTTTTCTAAATCATTTTTAAAAATGAATTTTCAGACTTACGAATGTTACTTTGAGTAGCAATGAGAGTGAGAAGTCTTTCTTCTTGAGTTGATTTGATTTTTCAATCAGCAAGCTTCATAAGATTATTATGTTTTAGGAAGAGGGGAAGTCATTACAAAAGAAAGGCAATGTTTCTTTGTGTTACTTGACAATAATGTTTTGGTATTATTTACAAAGTCATTCTAAATTAGAACTTCTGAATTGGGGTTGGAAAAATATAAGATTGTTAGAATAATTATAGAAAAACCCAGAGTGAGTAATTAAATAAAGAAAACAATCTATTCGGACGTACTATGTTGTGTTTTAGAAAGCAGCCCTATCATGGGCAACTGTATTCTTGCAGTAATGAACATACCTAGTTCCTAGGTCTTGATCTCTAATACCATCCTCTTATTAAAGTAACCAGAACCCCTTGGAGAAATGGCTGCTTCCTGGGCATGCAGCATAAGAAATACAAGGTGCACTTGGAGCATCCTGTAGTGTCAGAAAGTAAGGATCTGCTCAAAGACAAACAAGACAAAGCAAAAACCAGCTCACTTTGATGAGAGTATGTCAAAGGAATAGAGCACCCAACTGAAAGAGCTCCCAGTGGCCAAGTTGATACTGTTACAAATAAGTGATTGAATAAACACGGATTCAAATCAGTATACTGATTTGATACAGTATCTGATACAAATAAGTGATTGGATGGATTAAAAAAATGGGGAAGGAATAGACAAATTTCCACTGCAGAAGAATTTCAAATAATTTATGTAAACCCTCCATCTTCAGAAAAGGTGGAGCATAGCTCCCCACTCCTTAACTTGCTGGCTGCAGGTGCTGACTGCCTTCTGGAAGGTGCTGTATGGATAGCAGGAGAAAACAGGGGATTTTACGGTGTAGGACAAACACTATTCTCATTCAGATTTCCATCATCCTACTGTAATGTCCTATTTCTGCACCAGGATCCCATCCAGAGTACCACATTGCATTTATTTGTCTTGTCTCCTTAGGCTTCCCTTTCTTGGCTGTGACAATTTCTCAGAGTTTTTCTATTTCTTTTCTGGTGACCTTGACTGGTTTGAAGAGTGCTGGTCAGGTATTTTTAGAACACTCCTCTGTTGGAATGTGTCTGATATTTTTCTCATGATTAGACAGGTGTGGGTTCCTGAGAGGAAGACCACAGACATAAAGTACCATATTCATTGCATCATATCAAGGGTACATATTTTCAACAGGACTTAGCACTGTTGGTGTTGACCTTGGTCAACCAGCTTAGGTAGTATTTGTGAGGTTTCTCCCCTGAAACGTTATTCTTACCACTCCTTCCTTTTCTCACTGTCCTCTTTGGGACAGCCCACATGTAAGAATATTGATTGTTGGATGTATGAGAATTCTCTGTACTGTCTTCACGATTTTCTGTAAATCTAAAAACTGTTCTAAAATGTAAAGTTTACTTTAAAAAAATCAATCAGCTCTACTACTTTATATGATAATCCCCCTATAGTGTGGAAACTGATGAGAACCCGAGTTCAATAGAATAGCTTCTGCAGAAGAAATATTATTTATTCGTTCTATCTAAAAACCTAGAAACTTGCTACTGCTAAGCAAATCAATGAGAATCTTTGATCACATTGGGTTGTATTTCCATCTTACATTTAGCTCCAGGAAAATAAATTCTAAGCATGAGAATGGCAAATAGAGATTTTCATACAGACAAAAATCTTAATAGTGGCCTGCAGATTAGAATAAAATTGGTTTTATACAGGGCAGTGGTCCCGATGCAGAGCATTAATATTTGTACCCAACCCATCTAAACTACTTCGCGTGATTCTTACTTTAGATTCATTGCGTGTGGTGGGGTTCAATGGATAGAGATATACCAATGTTCAATAGTTTTGCCCAATAGCACTGCTAAGCTCCTTCTTCCTTTGAATGTATCAAGTTAACTAGCTTTAACCTCAGCACATACAGAAAATTCTAGCTTCTAAAACGTGCTTAAATGCAATGAATTTTTGCTCTTTCATCTAGAATTTATACATTTTAAAACGTATATGTAAAATGTGTCCCTCTCCTAGCAATTTTGCCTGGGTAAAACCATCTCAAATGGAATCCTTTTCTAGTAAGATTTTCAATTCACAGAGGTTAGCCTGTCTTTTCCTTTCTGGATAATCAGATATCATCTTACATGTTAATTATCATGTTTCCAAGGATATGAAAGAGCAAATATTCTAAAAATGCTATTGATGAAGCCGATCATTTATATTCAGAAAACACTGAAAAAAACCCCATAATCTTCAGAATAAGAATCATAAGACACACAGCATGTTTCATTTGTATTAGCAAAATTTTAGGATTTCTAATCCCTAATTCCAGTGATAATATATTCAGCAGTATTACCTTACTGTGTCAAATGTGTTCTGTTATATAGCTTGCTTTCTAAGAATCCTTTGTAACACCTTCAAAATTAAACTAGGGTCTGTTCATGCCAAAACAGCACATTAAAAAAATTATTACCAGAGTTCATTAAATGCAAACTGGAAGACAATGTGATATTTTCAAGCTTTGAGATGTCATATATGATATTCTATGTACTAATATTCTTTAATGTGCCACTCAAAATGCATATTTCTTAACTATAGAGTAATATTCTGATCTGATAGACTCTGAACTATTGGCATATAGGAAAAGTAGATATAAATTATATTTTTCTTCTCTTGTGATATAATACATGAGAAAGATAATTCTTTTAATTTCCAATATTTTTCTTAACTCTTAAATTCTGTTTCTCATTGTCCACCCTGTGTCGCCATGGTTTGTAAGAAAGTCTACTTATTCATTTTTTATTTATTCGGTTCATTTTTTTTCCATTTAAGGAGAAGAGTATTAAAAACTCTTCCCCTAGACAGTCTGTATTAAAAATTATCTCCATAAGAGCTTCGGGTTAGAAAAAGGGCCTGTAACTGGATGTAAAATGTGCAACTTTGTTCTTATTCCCATGTGCTATTGATAACCAGATCAATGTTTTTTGGGGGGAATGTAACTGGAAAGTGTAATGAATCCAAAAATCTCATTTAGTGTTCATGAGTCCGAAGCCAATTTTTCTCTTCCGGTTCATAAATTGAGTATAGCACATAATTGTGACAAGCTATAGACATGCATTATCCATTTTTATGAAAAATATAATGCTTAGGGGATTGGGACTTATACATTTTCTGTGGCTTTTGTTAACAAGCATATGAGATGCTGATCTTTTTGAATTAAGACCTCACATTTAAAAGCAAAATTACAGGCAAACCTACAAAAACAACACCTTCAAAGAAAGAAAGAAAGAAAGAAAACACTAAACCTTCAAAACCAACAACAAAACTTACCAAAATAAATCCAAACCATAAACAAAACTGTCTCATTTATTAAACTGTAAGTTAAATGAAGAAACATTAAAAGATTTGAGCTGACGGACCCAGTGATCTCTTACTGCTCTGAGCTGCAGTGCAAAAGACAAGGAGATATTGAAAATGTCAGTAAAAATTCCATTTTACGATACTCCTGCTAAACAAGAAAAGGCATTTGTCTTTGGCATCGAATTATTTAAGAGGCAAGAGGCAAAGGTAGAAAAAATAATTGACTCTATAAAAAAAATGTAATTTAATTGACCACACTGGCTGCAGGGAGAAAGGTCTAGCAGCATCTGTAGTCTCTTAGAGGAAGCTCTCTCTTCCAGTCAGACTCGGGACAAAATTCATTCATCCAATAAAGTATGAGTGAAGAGCATTACCTCATGTCAGAAAATTCTCATTGGCTGGTCCAAGAGAGGAGAGAAAAGAAAAATCCTGGCAAATTTAATCTCATTGATGTTTACATATATTTTAGTTGTGATGGTTTCAGCCTTATTGTTAAGAAAGTCTTGTTAGCTCTCTGCTCTGGACAATGTCAATTACTTCTTTGGACTCTCTCGTTTGATTTAGTCCCATGAACAAGGCAATTCCTGCTATGAATTTTCTCCTAGTCAGTGGGAGGAAAAGAGAGCAGTGCATTTCATTGGGTTGTTATAACAGTAGAAATGACTAAACCTGTTTTAAATAATATGTAACATAATGTATAATTATCTGAATTGAAAGATACAACTAGTCATTTAAAAGTTCTACAGCATTTCTACAACATAATCATATATATTACATATATTATGTGTATATTACATATATATAATTGTGTTCTTTGAAAATACTGTTTTGAATTTTTTTATTTTTTTGTTTTCATTCAAGTGCTTATTGGCTTTCTATGAAAATCCTCTTTTACTTCTTATTGGCTTTTCCCAGAATTTCCAATCTAAAGCTATCAATCATTCATGCTAAAAAAAAAAAATTAAGTTGAAGTAGTCTCCAAATCCTCGTTTTAAATTGCCAAAAACTGTGATATTTCTTGAATCTCTAGATAACTGGTTCTTTCACAATCACAATAGACCCTCCTTCTTAAGTCACTTAAATGTGCCAATAATGACTTCATTCTTTATTAAACAACCAAATTTGAACCAGAAACTCTGGCTGTTTTAGGGTGCTATGTTCTCTATGTACAAGTAGAATTTTTTTTTAGCACAATTATATTTTCACTGGAGACTGATGCCACAGTCATTACTCCTCCAGATCTCAAACTCTGAAGCGACTGTCAGCTCCCAAAGGACAGAAGCTACAGAACTATTCAGTGTTCAAGAAAGAAGATCAGGAAAGTCAGCATGCAATATACCACCATTATAACATGAACCTGCATAGCTGCTCCAAAGAGAAGATAATGTCACTTAACCCAGCTTGTGACAAGAGACATTTCTGATTATGTTAGTTCTGACACCAAGAGTCCAGCTGCCAAGTCAAACTGAGTTTGAATCAATATGCTCATTTACACAGAGATACACAAATGCAAGATCTCACATTAGAAATGTGAAAAGAATCAAAATGTTATTGTTTATGTTCTCTCTTTTAAATAAATAAAAAAATTAAAAAATGTTATTGTTTATGTTCAGCATATGGCTTGAAGTCATTTAAAAACTAACGATTGCCACTACCAATAGATCTAGAATTTCTGGTTCATATTAACCCCACTTATGAGTAAGGTGAAATTGGCATATGACAACTCTTTTTCTTTGAAAGATTTTATTTATTTATTTATTTGAGAGAGAGAAAGAGCACAAGTGGGAGAGGGGCAGAGAGAGAGGGAGAAGCAGACTCCCTGCTGAGCAGGCGGCCTGACGTGGGGCTCCATCCAGGGACTCTGGGATCGTGATCTGAGCCCAAGGCAGATGCTTAACTGACTGAGCTACCCAGGTGCCCATGACAACTCTTTTTAAGATCTAAACTCCAAAATAGTTCTCTGACATATCAGGGACAATATATCTATCTTGAAAAATACAAATGTATTCATTCTTTGATTCAGCAAAATTTACTAAGTTCATACTTGGTGCCAGAAGAATACAGCACAGTGGCAGATAGAACAAGCAAGGTCCCTGCTCTTAAGGAAGATCTGAGGCAGAGAGCCTGGGTGGCTCAGTCGGTTAAGCGTCTGCCTTTGGCTCAGGTCATGATCCAGGGGTCTTAGGATCAAGCCCACATCAGGCTCCCTGCTCAGTGGTGAGTCGGCTTCTCCCTCTGCCCCTCCCCCCTGCTCATACTCTCTCTCTCTCAAATAAATAAATAAATAAATAAATAAAATCTTTACAAAAAATATTTTTAAAAAGGAAGATCTGCATCAATAAACAAGTAAATAAATAATAAATAAAACAGATAATAACTGTGATAACTGCCATCTATAGAGAAAATGAAAAAGGAAATTGTACAAGGGAGTGATTGGAAGATTGTCACTTTGAATCAGGTGGTCAGGGAAAGCCCTTTGAACTTTGACTCTATGTTAATTTTGATCACAAACCAAGGAAAGATTTTAAACAGGAATACATAGTATCATTCCTTTTTTTTTCCCCTCTTAAAGAACACATCTACTGCCTTGCAGAGAATGGACTGTAGGTTCAGGGCAGGGCAAATGTGGCAATCCTAAGGCAACAGACGAAGACCGGTAGCAGGAGAGATGAAGAAAAGTGACTTGGGATATATTTTGAAGGGAGAGTCAAGAGGATTTATTGCTGCACTGGATAGCATGGGTGTGGAGGGAAAGGACAAGATTATGAATTATTTCTAGATGTAACCATCATTTGCAGCTAGGTGGATGATAGTACCTTTTACTGAGATAGGAAAGACTGGAGAAGAATATTTGAAGGTAAATTTTGGACATTCAAATAGTAGTTTCAAAATGGCAGCTGACTCTATAAACTAGAATTCATCGGAGAGGTGAGGGCTAGATACACCTTTTAGGGCGTCATTGCTATATAGATACTTAAAGCCATAGATTGACAAGGTAGAACATGTAGCTAGAAGAACATATAGCACAGAACTCAGTGCTGGAGAATTCCAGCACGAAGAGCTCAGACAGAGATAGGGGAGCAAGACAGAGAGAATGATTAGAAGTTGCCAGTGAAGTTGGAAAACTCATGGAGGTTCTATTTATGTATTTATCTATCCATACCATGTAATAAGTCCATTTAAAATTTGATATGACAACAATCATTTTATCATTATGTCTCACGGTTTGGGCGTTGACTGGGCTTAGACAGGCAGTCTTCACTTAAGGTTTCTCTTATAATCAGATGGTGCAGTCATCCTGAAGTCATCAATTAAATTCAATTAAGGTCAAATTTTAAACAATGTGATCTATTTCAAACTAATTGATCTATTAACTTATTAGCATGTTTTTATTCTAAGTGAAGTTTGCAATTTAGAAAACCTGAGTCTTACTCAAAAGCTTTCCTCCTTTTAATTAATAACCTGAGAACCATCCAACTTAACTACTTTGGATTCTGTTTCCTCATTTGTAAGGAACTGTTTTGAAAGTTACTTTTATCTCTGAACTTCTGTCATTTTTCCAGCCAGTTTCCTCTTTCCCTTTAGCCAACTCTGCCATTGTTATGGCAAAGTTTTCTGATTTCCAAATTTGAACTCAATTCAGGTATAACAATGTTAAAATAGTTCTGGGATCCATAAATGTTGACATAATTAAGGCTCCACCTGCAAACAATAGTGTGATAGACCAAAATGTATTTTTCCTGCCTAAACTTCCATTTCAGTGCTTTCTTTTGTGTGGAAAAATTCCTTACTTACCTTTTAGGCCATTGTGACTTATTATCACCTCCACATTCTTCCCATAACAATCGAATTCTGGAAAGATCAGATGTTATTAAAGCTAATATCTATCTACTTCTCTATCTATCTTTCATCTCTGTATTTATTCTGTGCCTTAATCCATAAAAGATTAAACTGAACAAATAAAGCAAATCAATGTAAATCAATGATTGCAAGTTCAAGGGCTATTTTTTTTTATTTTAACCCTAATATAGAACTGAAATAAATACCTATTAGTCATGGATATCAGCTATCACTTGATGAAGTAAGAATGTTTTGAGTTATTCGGGGAAGGACAGAAATTTCTGGAATTACTCAGACTGCTGTCCCTTCAACTTAAACAGAAAAGCAGTCTTGTTATCTTCCTTGCTTCCTAATTTTGTCTCACATTAATTATGCCTATACAGGCTCCCCTTAATATAGATGTTTTGTGCATGCGTGTACGTGTGGTTCTTTCCCCTCCGTATAAATCTGTGCAAACTGGAGATTTAAGTTCAATCCCTTCTCTATAGGAGGTAAGAAGAGATAATGAATTATGGTTTCCAACAAAGAAGATTACTCAGAGCGTCCTTGGGAGAGAAGTGGGGCAGTAGGCTAGTCTTTTATTAAACACATCATATCTAGGACCTCCTCAAAAATCCTTTCCCTCATCTCTGTAAATTTAAGGAGAAAATATCTAAAATCTGGGAAGTCTGAAAATTGTATTGTTGTCAGAATAAGGCACCGATCACAGAAAGCTATAAATAAAACCCCTCTTTCTGACACACACAAAAAATCACATGGTGTATTTGCTTAAAAACACATAAGGAGGGGTTGCATGAGGAATTAGGGTAAAATGGAAAGCAAAAGGAAAAGCATGCCAGCGAGCTAGTTGCCAGTGACCTAAAACAGATGCCAAGTTAATTTGGGGGCCAATTTGTCAAACGTTCTCTTTGAACTGCAAATTTCAAAACTACAGAAATTTCAGCTTGAAATATCATGCTGTCTCTGGGAAAGATCTCTCAGATAATCAAGGTTATAATTATAGTGGAGGTGATGAAACATGTTCTATAATCTATACTTTAGTTGATGATGTCTATTTAATTCGTCTTAACTGTGGGGGTTTTTTTTCTCTTTACCCCATTATCTTTCCAAATTTTCCATAAATTTCTTGGACAAGTCATTTATGTCACATTGCCCATGCTACTGTATAAAAGAACATCCGTGCCAAGAACCAAAGAAAATTTGTTATCAGGGGACTGGCAGCCTGCAAATCACTGTGACTGGTAGAAACATTCTTGCTGTTGTTAACAAATTGTGTCAAAAGCACGTACAATGAAATTCAAATATGCTAATGCTACAAATCCAATTTGACATCCCAGAGCAGATTCAGGCCTGGACCTCAGAACCAGCACTGGGGTCTATAGAGCTATTTATCTGCTCTTTTAGTCATTCATTGGCCTAAGACATTTTATCGGAAAGCTACCTTTTAAGGTAGGAATGGAAAAATGGGGGTGGGGAGAGGCTTAAATTAAGATGAAACTATCAGGTATTCCTAAGACACTATCCTTAGCTGAGAATGTACTCAGAGTAGTTAACAATTGCCATGTTTCCGTGGCAGAGTTTGATAAATAATTTTGAATTAATCAAAAGACCAACTCCCTGCACAGACACTCTGTTCTGTACAATCAATCCCACTTTAAAATAAGAAACAGAACGCTGATCTTTCAAATCTAGGATAATTCCTCCTAATTCTGAAAGCCAGGATTGTACACGGATGGTTCTGTTTGTCCTAAATATGGTCTACACTCGATAAGGACAAAATTGTAGATTTTGTAGCCAAATGAAACTCTATATGTAGAAGGTAATTCACCAATAACATAAACCATATAAAATGCTTGAAGTAAATGGGAAGATAGGATGGAAGGAAAGGAGTATTTATTAAGGACTGAAAGCATGCCAGACATTTTCTCTGTGAAATACTTACCTCAGATTTTCATTTAATCATTCATTCCCATCTCAGACCTTGTTCTAAACGCTTGTGAGACAATAGTGTGATAAACACTTTAAAAAAAATTCTGACCCTGATGGAGTTTATATTTCGTGAAGAAAAGATAGACAACATAATAAATATAATAACTTATGTTATTGTAATAACAGAATATAATAAATATAATAACTTACATTACTATGTGAGAAGCGAAATAGTGCTATAGGAAAAGAAGCAACTAGAGTAGCCTAAGGGGACTCGAGAGAGAGAAAGTACAATGTGAAACAGGGTGTCAGGGTAGGGCAGCATCGGGAAAGCGGCATTTGAGCAAAGGTGTGAAGGGCATGGAGGATGAATCACATGGATGTTGAGGGGAAGACTATTCCAGAAGGGACAGAGAGTGCAGGTTCTCAGGAGAGACTGTGCCCAGGATATTGAGACAGAGGTGCAGGGACAGTAAGGTGGACAGGCAGGGGGTGCAGAGGATGACATCAGAGAGAAAAAGGGGCTATGTCCCTGAGACTCTGTAGACCACTTTCAGAATGCTGGGGCTTATTACAAGAATCAGGAACTCTTAGAGGTTTCAGTAGAAGAGTCATGACTGACATGTTGAAAAGGTTAGTCTGTGAATAACAGACTGCAAAGGGGTAAGACGGAAAGAGCAACATCACTCAGAGGCTTTTCAAAGCATTAAGTGAGAGTCTGTGGTGACTTCAACCAGGATCTTAGTGGTAGAGGTGGTAGGAGGCGGGTGGGTGGGTGGGTGGATTCTGGTCCTATTCTGAAGACAGAGACAGTGGGCTTTCCTGACCAAAATCGTGTGGGCTGGGAGATAAAGGGAGAAGACAAGAATGACTCTGAAGTTTTATCCCGAGCAATTGGAAGGATGAATTTTTTTAATTTTTTTTTTTTTGGCTATTTAATGACATACGGGAACAAGTTTGACAAACACACAGGGTTTAATTCTTGAGTGTGTTATATTTGAGATACTTAACCAGTGCTCTGACAGGCAAGTTGTTGGACACATACGCCTAAAATGCAGGAGTGAGGTCTGGGTTAAAGTTATAAATACTATAAGAAAAATAAATACATAGATAAATAAAAATAATAGTAATAATAATAAATAAAATAAAAAGGTCCGATGAACCTGGACGAGGTAGCCAAGGAGGGAGGAAAACCATGGAGGAGGGGAGACCGTGGGCGAAGCCCTGAATCACTCTGAAGATAAGGAATTGAGGAGGGGTGAAGAACGCAGAGGCTGGGAATGAACCCCTTAGGTAAGAGGAAATGCAATAGAACACATCGTCCAAAAGAGCAAGGGAAGTATACTGGGAAGGGTAATGTGATGAACTATGTGAAATGTTGTTGATAGTTTAATGAGATTAGAATTGAAATTTGAACGTTGGATGAAGCGAAGTAGAAATCACCAGTGACCTTTATAAAAAAAAAATGTTTTAGCGGAGAAGAGGGGAAATCTTCGGGGTAGGCTTTAGAAAGAATGGGAGGAGAGAATTGGGGATAGTGAATAATGACAACAGCTTCGAAGATAATTTTTACAAAAGGGTCAGAAATAGGAGCTGCCGGGAAGGATAAGTAGGGTCAAAGGAAGCATTAAAAAATTTTTTTTAATATGGGAGAAATGGTTATATTTGATATGCCCATGAGAATAATCCAATACAGAAGAAAGAAGCGAGGGGCGAGGGCCGAGAGGAGGGCGCGTGGTAGACAAGCCGGGGGGCTGCCTTGGCATAGAGCTTACCTGTGTCACCTGGAGCGAACACACCTTCCGTGGGCGTAGATCCTGGCGCGCGGTTGTTGAGAGTCTGCGGAAATTTTCTTCCGATTACATTAGTTTAAGCCTGAAGAAGGAAGCAAGTTCAGCAGCTGAGAATGAGGAGGGAGGAGGTTTCAGGAAAGAGGAGAAAACAGAATAGTCCCTGAGGAGAGCCCAAGAGTGAACAGGCTTGCGAAATGGCGAATGGCCACCAGGAGAGTCCTGCCCGCCCGAGATCACTGGCCACGAATTGCAGGTGCGACCTGCCAGCGAGGTTTGCTTGTCCCAGGCCAAGTCCAGACACAGAATGAGCAGAATGCACGGAGAGTATCGTGATCCTTATATGTCTAATATTTAACGTGACCTTTTGCCAGGGGCCATACTCACTCATTAAAGCCAGGAAGGGAAGGCACAGGCTGTCCCACACCTCCCAGGAGCAAGGTCACAAATTAGCAGCACGGTGGTGGCAAGTGCGGGGGTTTCATTAGCCTTCCTGAGCCACTGAAGTGTTCCTTCTGCATGCACATGGATTTGGGGACAAGTGAGCCACCTCCAGGACCATGAGGCAGTGAAAGGGCATTTTGCAGCAGAGGTTGGTAGGCACCGGTCAGTGCTGGATGAAGAGCAAAGCGGGGGCTCCGTGGTGCAGCCAGCAGGAGCCTCTGTGAGACTGGCTCGATTCGGAGCACTGCCAGTCTCCGGCCAAGCAGGGAGAGAGTTGGCACGAGAATATGCCCAGAGCAAATGTCAACATTCACCTGTTATTTGCAAGGAAAATCTGTGAATAATAAACACGTTTCTGGGGAAGGGGTACAAAAAAGGGGAGCTATGAAAAGCACACAGGTGCAGAAGTGATTCATGATCCTAATAATTACAACCTGCATATGTGTAGTACTTAACTGTTTGGGGGGGGAATCTTTTTCTATGCTTCACTTCCTCCCCACCCTTTCCCTGCCTCTTACCAACATCACTGGAAAAGCATAGCACTGCTTTCCTGGAGGTTTTGTTCTAATGTAAATATAGGTAGAGCCCAATGAGTGTTGATGAGGTAAACGAACAAGTGAATGAACACTGGAGGGAAGGCATCATGGAGAGTCAGCAATACATTGAGCTAGACTCCTGGGAGGATAATAAAGACAGTGGAACACATTAATAGCAGAAGCAAGAGCACAGGAACTAGAAAGGGTAAGGCATGTTTGAGTGATAGCAAGTAGTCTGCCACTTGCATAATGCAATGGAAAGATCACAGGACTTGTACACATACTTTGCTAAAAATTCTGCTTCTTTCCATGTTTTTCCATGTAGATTTACAAGAGCTAGTTAACTTCTTTGTTTCTCTGTTTTCCTGGTAAAAAGGAAATAATTTTATATTATCTTTCAAGATTGTTGTGAGGAATAAATGAGGCAATTCGGATATATCATTTCGTACCTAGCCTGTCTCCCTAAATGCTACCTGAGAAATCGTAAGGGCAATGAGGTTTGGCATAAAGTTTGGGATTAAACCAGGGCAGGACTTCAAAGTCATGATAAATAGCCAGACAGGATGTGATGCCCTGGATGATGGTGACAGGGAGAAGGGTTGTGAGCTATGGATGTTACCACTGACCTCAGCCAAAGACCAGCATGAAGATAACTTTGTCTGATTACTCCTTGCAGCAAGGGACTCTGAGGTGTGTCAGTAAGAGAATGGCAGGATTTATAGGATCTGGGTTTGTGTTAGGTGATTTTGTGGAGGACATTGGGCTTTTCTCTGGATTGGATGTTGTCAAGAAGTAGGGGTAAAATTGGGTTTCCTAATGAATATAATCCAGAAGGAGAGAAGAGTCAAGGATAAAGATGTAATAGGTAAAGAAGCAGTCACACATATTAGCCAGCATATGGGCTTTTTGGTCATTTTTGTGGTTTGGACAACATTATTGTTTTTCTCTGTGTTCAGATAAGATTGCACAGTCGTCTTGATTTTGTCTTGATCTATCAGTGTCCAGAGCAGCCTTGTCTGATATCAACGTTCCATGAAGTTGTGTATGTTCAACAGGAGAACATGAGGGTCATCAAGGTTGAGCTGTGAGGGTCACATAAGTTTCCAGCCTCACCAAAACCTGACCTATAGACCAGGCCAGCTCCCGGACATCTGGGCTGCTTCCTTCTTATCAAGAGTAAAGACAAAGATGTGTGCGTTAGGAGATATACATAAAATTGATCGCAGGGGAGAAACCAGACAGGATCCTCTTTTACCAGATGAATGAAAATGAGAAATCGAAGTAGAGAGTACATGGATAGATTGCTGAATAACCAGAAAACTGGATGACTTGTCTATTAGAAATAGTTTACAGGGACTCTTAGGATATGTGGTTTGTTGGACAGGCATTCTACGTTCTCTTTAGTGCTTAGGATTCATAATTCTATGCTTCCTTGAACATGACCTATCAAAGAAGTGTTTTCCATCATGACAGTGGTTTTAACTACCTGGAGTCATTCCATTTGTCAGTTCTGAAGAATGCTTATCAAGCCTCTTTCTCCAGAGCCCTAGAGTCTTGCAAAACTTCCGGAGATGTCATCTCAGACTAGCAAGGGGAGAAGAAATTAGTAGGGTTCTCTCCCTGCCCCACCTGATACCAGCCAGGATCAATCTCCTTTGATTTCTATCATATATCAGGGTTTTTGTAAGACTATTAAAAAAAACCATACATCGTTTCCTGACATTTCATTGCATATGTTAACTAAAAATCTCCATTCTGGGCAAAGCTAATTGTAGGCAGGTCTGGCTGTTGCTTCCTAACAGGCTATTTCAAATGTAAATGTTTGTCCTGACTCCATCTTTGCCTATGGTTATAGCAAGACCTTGCTGAAAAGTGAACAATTATTCAATCTCAGCATTCATAGCAACAATCACTTTGATAGCTTTTTGCCTCATTAGGCTCCCAGTAAGCTCAATTATTAAGCAGAATGGTTTAAATGAAGAAATGATTACAACACGGGAAATGGCTTTTCAGGAGTATTTGCTTTATAAATTCATTGGTCTTCCAGCTTGATACTAATATTTTATCTATTAAAAGATCTATCAAGGCAGGCAGTCTTCTTGAGCTGTTTAAAAAATGGAACTATTATGTTGTTTTTCCTGCTTTCACATTACTAACACTTACAATACACTTAATATATTTTGTGCAAAAGAAGGCAGTCTCTCCACTGTTGATCCAAAGTGTCACTTGTACATTGCTTGATTGTACATTCTAGGCCATTTACCAACATAATCTCATATGTACATTATAAATATTATGTTGCTTTGGGCTATTTACCCTGGTGTTTGTCACCAAGTTTCTATATTATAATAAAGTACCTACAGAGAACTTCATAACTGAACCATATTCTCCTTTTATCTAAAATCAGATAATACAGGTTTACTTGGATGTATATTGTGACCAATATCCATATCATAACTCTGGTGCAGTTTCTGGCAAGATACTGTATTTTTAAAAAGCATTTGTGTCTCTGTATTGACTTCTCATAAGGAATGTCATGATCTCTAGAATAAAATTGAACGTATTCATGGTACATATGAAGTTATCTGTGATGTGGACCCATGATGTGCCTGGTCAGCCTCAGATCCCTGACATTGTTAATTGCCATCCGAAAGGTGAGCTCAATATCAGGTCACCAGTGTTCTCCTTTTCTCGTATTAACATAGTGAGCTAACCCAGGCCTCCCATGACTTTATGTTTCATTGCATCTTTCTTTCCTAATGCTCTCCCTCTAGAACTCCTAGAAATAAGTACCACTGCATTAATCTATTCCAAAGGTGTATTCCTATCTTCTAGCTTTCACTGACAAGTGATGGTGAAAAGCAATTTCTCTCTTGAGTAGAGGCAGGTGCTTCCGTTACACCCAGAGACACCTGCTTACAGAGGTTGGTTCGGTGTCTGCCTGAACCCTAGGACTTCATTCAGATATTCACTCCTTTCAGCTAGAACACTGATCATTGTCTGCCAGCCCCCAGACTGCTTCAGAAAAATGATTCCCACGTGTTTGCTGTGAAGGAACAGCTGTACTTGGAATGCTTGGGCTTCCTTTTCACATGTGATTTAATTAGTGGAGGCCACCAGCTCCAAGACCAGTCAGTGTGTGAGTGGACCAGAAGCAGAAGATGGGACTAGAGCAAAACAATGAGAGACGCCATGCAAATTCCCTCTTTGGATAATTTGAGTGACTCAGAGAAATTATTGGGAATCCAAAGGCTAAAAGGGCAATGTAAAATGCCCTATCCTTGGAAATCCCTGCCTTTAAGAGTAAGGAAACCGAAGACAAAGTAGGGAGGTTTGAAAATTATCCTTTGGTCTTACTGTCCGCACAGATGTTGTGGGACGATGAAAGAAGAATGATGCTAGACAGATTGCTTGAGGTAGAGAAAGGGCCGCCCGTAGAAAAAAATGCTTGAGATTTTTGGAAGACTTGCAAGACAGATCTGGAAAGAGAGAGAGAGAGAGAGAGGAGGCCTTGAATGCAAAGCTGAGCAGAAATGAAAGCAGAGCAGAGGTGTATGCAGGTCTCGTTACTCTTCAAGAGAGTCTTAAAAAAGGATGAGTTGATTTAGTATGTGTTAAGTCAGAAACTAAAACTGGGCCCCCAAAGAAATTTATCAAGACAGGTCAAAATCTCATTAATAACCTAGAATTACTCCCCAGAGATAGCCCAAATGCAGGCAACAATTGAGAGTCATTCTCTTAAGGCAACTCAAAATAAGAGCTATCAAGAAATCACCCCTTGATGACTGGGGATCTATTCCAAGTACTTCCATAATACTTGGGATGATCTGAGAGGTAGAGAAAAAAATACCAGCATTATTAAAAATACCAGAATTATTAAAGCATTAATTTGCCAGCTTGAAGTATTACATCTGGGGATATCACTCTTGGCCTACATCCTAGAATACATCCTAGAAATGTATGGAGTCAGGGTTATAAAGGCATAGAGATCAGACACAATTATTTGAAGGTGCTGAGTACCATCAGTGTTAGGTTGAACCTAGCCAGATGTTAGCTGAACGGCCACTGTACTCACAGGGTGTTGCTTCTATGTATATGTTGGTAGATATAAAATACTGATCGAGATTAATTCTGTATATATGGGAATTGAGTCTTGGAGGAAAAACAGCAAAAAGGTGGTAGGCAAAGGACAAAGTCTGTCTTCTTTTAAAGCCTCTTTGAACTCCCATGCTGTCATATCCACATACATCATGTAGCCAGAACTGAGTCTCGTGGCCAGTCTTTCTGCGCAAAAGCCTGAGAAGTAAGTAGTTTTTGGCAAAATCAGGGTTCTGTTAATGACTAAGATATCCATGGGGATCATGGATATTGTGCTAGAGTAAAAAATCCTGTGAACAATGAATGCTTTCAAGCAAAATTAGTCCTCCTTGACTCCAAATCTCTTACTATGAAGGATATACAAGACGAAGTTTGGAAGACTATGTTAGCAAAAGAAATGTCAGGGCCAGAAGACAAAGAGAAAGACAAAGATAAGGAGACACCCAGATCAAGCATAAAATGCCAGTCCTACATGAGGTCAAAAAGTAGGGTTGGGTGTCTAAAATCCAGCTGAGCTATCCCCAAAAGAGTAAGGATCCTATGGGGGGGAAAGAGACCATTGGAGACATAGGGGACATATCTCACTATTGCATAGAAGTATGTCCAAAAACATTTCTCAAAACCCAACCATTAAGGAAAATTAAGTAAAGAGAGTGTCTTATAGAGTGGATAGCTGAGTGGCTGGCAATTATCAAGCCCGGGGGGCATGAGTTCCATATCCATCAACAGCAGCCCTCTTCAGGTAATGTGCTGAGGGTGATTCTCTGATGATGGGATTGGGGGAACCCTGCTCTTGAGGCAATCACGCTGCAAGAGTCTGTGGCCACAGGAAGTTGTCATGAACTGGAGTAAACATGCCTTCCAATCAAGAAAGCATGTGCAGCAGGTGGGGAGGCTTGTTACTGCAAATTTTCCCCCACTCCCTGGGGGCCCAGAACACCAGCTCCTTGAAGTTCAGAGAGAAACTGGAAATGAAGGTATTTTGAATGTGCTGGATGAGAATAAAGTCTGAAAATGGGCTTATTGCCACTGCAAATTTTGAACTCCCCAAGATAGCAGGATTATTCTAATGCTACACACTGCGAGGGAAGGCTTTCTCTCCAAGAAATGGAGAATTTAAATAGTGTCATAATTAATTCCGTGGTGAGATGCTTCTCCCTACTAAATTTTAATTCAAGTCTTGAAGCCTAGACCCCCAGGATAGAATGAATGGCAACCTGGTGAGCCTGAAACAAAGACTTTCCTTGATTTTATTTCTCCTCTGTTGCTCAGGTATCATTAAGTCTCAGGCAAGAGGAATATGGGTCTAGTTTAATTGTTTTTGGAACCTTCCTTTTGTTTGGGGTAACTGCAATCAGGATTGAGGACTGGTTTATTGTCTTCTTTTTGTGAGTGTGTGGCTTAATGCTAAGATATTCCTTTGTTCCCAGTGTATACTTTAGACTTTTTTATAAATAGGAGCACATGAGAAACTTGGCAGGAGTAATCCAATCCAATCCAAAAGCACCTCAAAGCGACATCCCTTCCAGTGAGGGACAGACAGGCATCTACTCAGACTTCTGATTTTGGGTTCTGCTTTCTGGCTGAGAGTTAGCAGCCTTCAAACAAGAGCCTTGACAATGATGTTTGCTGGACTTCAACTTGAAGATTTTGGACATTCTTTGAACTTAATATTTAAAGGCAAGATAATTGTGTTTTGCTATTTATTTTACTTTGACATTAACCCAAGAGTTTTGATCTTTGATTTCTGTGGACTTAGATTTGTAAGATCTTATTCTTGACATTTTAGTTTCTCCTCATGTGGTAATGAGGGGTGTTCGTACTTAAATTTGGAATAGCTCTATAATGCTGGCAACTTATTAGAATGTTTTCATGCTGTCATTTGATTTAATAGCATAACGCATGGTTAAGTTATCTTATGCAATGTGGCTGAACATACTTTGAGAATAAGAAAAATGAGAATAAGAAATACTATTCTACCCTAGGGAACAGAAGGATCTTCACTTAAATATAAGGAACTGCCCCATTTCAGACACCTCTTGGGGCAAAATCTAAACTCCTAGGAGCAGAAGGGAGCCCAAAGAACAGCACTAGGGACTTGGGGACTAGACTCAGGAGAGATGAGTGGAACAGTCTTCATAGAATGGGGCTTGCCTCTTCTGGGAGAGGTATCCACAAGGCCAGTGGAATGCAGAGCCGAGAGTTAAATGCAATCATTTATGAAAACAAAAACCTGAAATGTAATTGGGAGAATTTCTAGCTTTCTGACCTCGTTTTCCTATTTTAATCTTTTTATTTCCAGTAGAGGAACACACCTGGTCTCACTCCCCACCTCTTATTCATTCTCCTTTATTGGAGGAAGAGATTATATATTGGAGCAGGGGATTAAAAAGAAATATGTGGGCATGACTAGTCCAGCTTGTAGTGTATTGAATAGCAACCCCCCTCCCAAATTCATGTCTGCCCAGAATCCAATAATGTGACCTTTTTTTGGAAATAGAGTTGTTGCAGATATAATCAAGTTAAGATGAGTTTATACGGGATTGGTATGGGCCTTAACTCCAATGACTAGTGTGCTTGTAAGAGAAGAGAGAACACACAGAGACCATGAGGAAGAAGACCATGGGAAGATGGAGGCATGGCTTGGAGTGATGCATCTACAAGCCAAGGACCACCGAGGATTGCCGGTGCCACCAGAAGTGAGGAGGAGGCAAGAAAGGATTCTTGACTAGTCTTCAGAGGGAGCGTAGCACTTCCAATACATTGATTTCAGACCTGAAGTTTTCAGGACTGTGAGGGAATAATTATTTCTTGGGTTAAGCCCCTGAGTTTGTGATAATTTGTTATAGCAACCATAGCGAAGAGCTCCATCGTCTTTCTATTTTGCATCAAGGTCTGTCTGCAAGAGGCATGAATTCTGGTCTGCGCTCTGCCATGTGATCATCTAGCCACATTGGTGATGAGGGTTGGATCTGTCTAATGCAGGAGTGTAATGCTAATGAGCCCTTTAAACTGGAAACCAGAAGTATAATCTCCAACTATCCTAATAGTGATAAAGTTAATAATCTGATCATCTGTATGATCCACATTTATCTCAAGTTGACCCAGTTCAGAAAGGAATTAAGTATGTAACAAATAACATACGTGTATTACATATTGTATTACATACAGTATATATTTATTTTGTTGTTTATTGCCCCCCTAAAATCCCAACACATCATAATATACAGCAAAATTCCCAACCTTGATACATGCTATAATGTCTTCTTTTCCTCTAAATCAATTAAATTGAGTGGCCCCTATCTTAGTCAGATTGGGTGGCCACGACAAGTTGCCACAGACTGGGGGTGGGAGGGGGGGCCTTAAACAACAGACCTTTATTTTCTCACGGCTCTGGAGGCTGGAAGTCCAAGATCAAGGTGTCCTCCGTGTTGGTTTCTGGATCTCTTCCTGGCTTGTAGATGGCCACCCTCTCCCTGTGTCCCCACATGGCCCTTCTCTGTGCACACACAGAGAGAGATCTCTCATGTCTCTTCTTCTTCTTATGAGGATACTAGTCCTCTTGGATTGGGGCATCACTCTTTTTTTTTAAGATTTTATTTATTTATTTGACAGAGAGACACAGCGAGAGAGGGAACACAGCAGGGGCAGGGGGAGTGGGAGAGGGAGAAGCAGGCTTCCCACGGAGCAGGGAGCCCGATGCGGGGCTCGATCCCAGGACCCTGGGATCATGACCTGAGCCGAAGGCAGACGCTTAACGACTGAGCCACCCAGGCACCCTTCGGGCATCACTCTTACGACCACATTGAACTTAGCTGCCCCCTTAAAGGCCCTGTCTCAAAATGCAGTCACACTGGGTGCTAAGACTTCAATGGGTAAATTTTAGGGGAACACAATTCAGTCTATAATAACCCCCTTGATTTTGATCTTCTAAAGTCTTTGTCTCCAAAATCACAGGTTTTTCAAGGACACAAAAATTATCTTATCTATCCTTGACACTCCTGCAAACTTCTTAATGACTTTCTCCTCAAGCCTAACCCCCCAGAAGGGGTTACTTCCCTACTCACTCTTGGGGGGGGAGACAGTTTTCTTTTCTTTTGCTTTCCTTATCAACTGAAGTCATTATTTGTGCCTCAACAACCTGCCGCATCTTTGTAATTTGCCCTGGACCATCTCTGTGGCCTAAAATCCTGAATTTACTTGCCTTCTGTATACATTAAAGATATCAAATCTGTCCTAGTTTTAAGAATATATTTTACTGGGGCTCCTGGGTGGCTCAGTCGGTTAAGCGGCTACCTTCAGCTCAGGTCATGATCCTGGGGTCCTGGGATCAGATCCCACATCAGGCTCCCTGCTCGGCAGGGAGCCTGCTTCTCCCTCTGCCTGCCTCTCCCCCTGCTTGTGTTCTGTCTCTCTCTCTGACAAATAAATAGATAAATAAATAAATCTTAAAAAAAGAATATATTTTATTGTTTTTTCTTGCATCTGGACATTTTCATTGCTTTCTCCTTTCTTAGAACATTCTCCGCTTCTTCATTTGTCCATGGATGTGCATAACTCTATTCAGTACAATTTTGATTAAGGTCTATAAAACATTACCTTTGCAAGACTCCATTAGTATTCACTCTACTTTGTTTAATTTAATTTAGTGGAGGTTCTATAATTAATTTCCAAAAATATAATTAATAATTAGTTTTTAATATATGAAAACATTTAATGAGAATAACAAGGATTCCAACATAAACTATTTTCCTAACAAAAGGGATATATTTTCCAATAAAACTGAATAGGGTATGTGCTATGGTGAGTGCTGTGAATTGTGCAAGACTGTTGAATCACAGATCTGTACTTCTGAAACAAATAATGCAATATATGTTAAGAAAAAAAGAAGAAGAAGATAGCAGGAGGGGAAGAATAAAGGGGAGTAAGTCAGAGGGGGAGACGAACCATGAGAGACGATGGACTCTGAAAAACAAACAGAGTTCTAGAGGGGAGGGGGGTGGGGGGATGGGTTAGCCTGGTGATGGGTATTAAAGAGGGCACATTCTGCGTGGAGCACTGGGTGTTATGCACAAACAATGAATCATGGAACACTACACCAAAAACTAATGATGTAATATATGGTGATTAACATAACAATAAAAAATTAAAAAAAAACTGAATAGAAAACTTGGATGGACCCAGCAGGTACTCTGTTAAGTGAAATAAGTCAGTGAGAGAAAGACAAATACCATATGACTTCACTCATATGTGGAATCTGAAAAACGAAACATGAGAACAACAACAACAAACAAAAACCAAAAGCAGAAACAGATCCATAAACAGAGAACAAACTGATGGTTGCCAGAGGGGAGAGGGGTGGGGGTTGGGCAAAATGGGCGAATGGGAGGGGGAGGTTCAGGCTTCCAGTTATGGAACGAACAAGTTTTGGGAATAAAAAACACAGCCTAGTGAATATAGTCGGTGGTATCATAATAGTGTTGTAGGGTGACAAAGGGTAGCTACCATTGTGGTGAGTAGAGCATAACGTATAGAGTCGTCAAATCACTGTACTGTCCACCTGAAACTAATGTAACGTGTGCCAACTATACTTAAATAAATATTTTTTAAAAACTGAAAAGTATTGCTTAAAAAAAACCTATCCCTTAACTACTTTCTCACCACAATTTCTGTTTCTGTTCTCTCTTTATAACTAGTGGGACTACAGCGTGTGCCCTTCCAGTGCTGGTGAATTTGTGAGGGTAAATAAGGAAGAAAAGAAGAGAGAAAGAAAGAAAGAAAGAAAGAAAGAAAGAAAGAAAGAAAGAAAGAGAGAGAGAAAGAAAGAAAGGGAAAGAGAGAAAGAACGAAAAAGGTCTAGCAACAGTTCTTAGGTTTTCAGTTCTACCAGCAGAAATGATTCCATTCCTTCAGGGAATAGCAAAAACAGTGCAAAGGAACTATATCATTAGGTGATAAACCATGCATTGGTTGCATTGTAAACTGACATGGTAAATTCCCTACTTTGCTGTTATGTTTTCCTCTCTCTTGCACTCTATTTTTATTGAATGGGGAGGTGGCTGTCCTGACTTCAGACAGAAAAGAAGAAGTTGGAGACACTGTCTTAAAAAGCACGATTAATCTATATACAGATCATATCATGACACTTGAAATATAAAGATACATGTAAATAAGTAATTAGACTGTACATAGATCCTATCATACTACTCAAAAATATAAAAGATACATGTAAATAGTAATTAAACTATACATATATCCTATCATACTACTCGAAAATATAAAATATACATGTAAATAAGTAATTAAACTATACATAGAGCCTATCATACTACTGGAAAATATAAAGATGCATGTAAATAAATATATTTTATTTATATAAAAATTTGTAGGATGCCTGGGTGGCGCAGTGGCTTAAGCATCTGACTCTTGATTTCAGCTCAGGTCATGATCTCAGGGTCGTGAGATGGAGTCCAGAGTCAGACTCCACGCTAAGCATAGAGCCTACTTGGGATTCTCTCTCTGCCCCTCCTCTCATGTCTCCCTCTCTAAATAAAAATTAAGTAAATAAATAAATAATTTGCAAATATAAATATATGATGCTATTACACACCTATTATGTTTGTACATGAGTACATTATATTATTCGCATCAAATGTTGATTTGCAATTGTGAATAAAAGTTTCCTTAGAGGTAAAATAACTCACCAAGGATGGTTCTGTCTCTACTATAGCATGCTCACACTGTATTATCATTTATTCATCTGGTTTCCCCTTCTTAAGAGAAAGAAGGAATCATGCTTTGTCTTTATAATTCAACATTATGTCTTTTCTTTTAAAGATTTTATTTATTTCCTTGTCGGAGAGCAAGACCACAAGCAGGGGGAGAGGTGGCAGAGGGAGACGGAGACTCCCCGCCAAGCAGGGAGCCCGACATGGGACTCGATCCCAGGACCCTGGGATCATGACCTGAGCCGAAGGCAGACGCTTAACGACTGAGCCACTCAGGTGCCCCTTTTTATTAGTTTTTATTTCAATTCCAGTAAGTTAACATACAGTGTCATGTTAGTTTCAGGTGTATAATATAGTGACTCAACACTTGCATACATCACCTGGTGTTTTTCTCGACAAGTGCCCTCCTTAATCCACTCACCTATTTTACCCATTCCCTCACCCACCACCCCTCTGGTAACCATCAGTTTGTTGTTGTTGTTAAGAGTCTATTTCTGTTTGCCTCTCTCTCTTTTTCCCTTTGTTCATTTGTTTTGTTTCCTAAATTCCACATATGAGTAAAATCATAGGTTATTTGTCTTTCTCTGACTTATTTCACTTAGCATAATACTCTCTAGCCCCATTCATGTCGGTGCAAATGGCAAGATTTCATTCTTTTTTTGCGGCTGAGTGAGTAATATTCCATTGTGTATATATCACATCTCCTTTATCCATTCATCAGCCGTTGGACATTTGGGCTCTTTCCATAACTTGGCTATTGTTAATAATGCTGCTATAAGCATAGGGGTGCATGTACCCCTTTGAATTAGTATTTTTATATCCTTTGGGTAAATATCCTGTAGTCAGCATTATGTCTTAAAGTTTACAACAAAGTAGGTGTTGGATAAAAATTTTGTGAGTTTTAGGAGGAAAAAAGAATGAATGAATGATCTTAGTAACCTTTTTCCCAAATATCTTGATTGCTTCCAGACCTGTTGATATTAAACAGCGTTACCATTTTTAAATGGAACCCAATGTCCCTTTCTACTTTCCACTAACTCCAAAATGTAAATATTACTAATGACACACAATAAGACATTCACAATCTCAATGAGGCTTTTAAGCAACATCCATTTATGTGGTTTTGCACGTTCTACCTCGTACTTACGAGGAGTATACTGTAAGATGAGTCACTTAAGCCAAACTGAATGGGTACCAGGGAGAAGGGCACAAAAGCTATTGTCTCAGTAATGCTATTGGTGTCCATTTGCTTTGACCTACAATGTTTTCATTTAGGAGGGACCCACAGGGAAGGTTAAAACGAAAATAATACCTAGGTCGATGCTTCTATTTAAAGCAAAGAAGTCACCGCTCATAAACTTCACAGGACACAATTGAGGGAAGATAATCTCCGCAAAGAAAAAGCCATTGTCAAAAGAGACACAGATTTAAATATAAGTACTATCTGCTAAAGGGAGGCGCCATCATGAGCCTGTGCCAGGTTTATTCTTACTAATGCTTATAACAGACAAGGACGGACTGCCAGGTGACCTAACCAGGATTGACTGGTCTGTGTCTTTGAAGTGAAGGCCCAGAAATGTGCACTAAGAGAATGACCAGGATAATGAGATAAGTAAATTGGAGATCTGAAAGCAGGATAATTTTATTAGGGCTGGAATAGAATAGTTACATAGGATATCAAAATGAAGAATATTAGCTGACCGGGGTGACTAAGCTAGGAAAACCACAGGACATGAGAACATCAGAATTGCTGATCAACAATCATCCACAAAGGATTTAAGGGGATTTCGATGAAAGACAGCTGAACATAGCACAAAATGGTGGCTAATTATAAGAATTGAAACTCAGCAGTCAGGCCTTACATTTCTGCTATTTCAATGACAAGATTTGGAATTCTAAGCAAGTTAATTATAGCTTGGTTTCTTCATCTGTGCAATGGAGAAAATTATATATACATAATAATAGTTACAGTTATTGATATGGAGATTAAATGAGATAATATCTATAAAACATTTAGCACAGTGCCTGGTACTTATAAAAGGTCAATAAACAACATAGAAGCATAAACACGTCACTGTTATTATTAGCATACAGTCTTAAGTCAGGGAGATTCTTGGACACCAGTTTGACATATATAAAAAAAATAGAAGAAAAAGATTTTTTTTTCAGTGACTAAGAAAACTACACAGTAAAATTCTGTATGAAATTGACACAGAAGCCAAGTAGAAGATTGAGGATTCTAAAATAGAATAAAATCCTGGCTCCACTGTAAAAATCTATCAGGTTATAATGAAAAGCTGTGTTCTGGAGTTCACCAATTGAAATATAACCTGTGGCCCTGTGACCTCAACGTGAGTTCAGTTGTACTCTGTAAATCATGGTTCACATGTTATATAGAACAGTTCAAAAAATGAATGAAATAGACAAAATCCTAATGCCATATGCTTTAGTATTAAAACCCCTAAACTCTTATAGCTGCATAAATTGCAAGATAAGCTTATCTGTTAGCCGCATATCATATTCCATTCGATCAGACCTATGGTTGTTTCAAGGATAAGTATTACCTAATTACCAGGCAACCTGGTAGTTTTTGTTGCTGGGAAATTTTTTTTTTACAATAAATCTTTACTTACTAAAATATGATTAGGGGCAACTCTAATCAGGTTTAAGTAATATTGAGATTCTCCTGGGTTATATCCACCATGTCTAGATCCTGAAGAAGTATCCCAATTACTTAGTCTTTTCTCAATCAACAAATTAACATTCATGCCAACACCCAATAAAAAGTGGCCACTGATTCTCTCTGTTCTCAGTTCGGCCTTGAGTCCTCAGACTGACCCAACCCAGACTGACCCAACTCCCCTTCAAGTTCTGATCTATTCTTGATGATTCTGGGTCCTGAACTTGTGAGTTCCTTTACAACTACAGTTTTATTTGTTCCCAGATTTCATCTCAGTATCATTGCCAATTCTGTCCTGTTGTGTTTTCTACCAGGAGCTGGATTTCTTCTTTGTCTCCACTGCTATGAGTTACTCTTTGCAAATAACCCAAATAGTCCAGCCAGGATTTAAGAACTTACACCTCACCACCCACCCTGGAAGGTAGATGTTCGTGACATTTTCAGAGGAACCAGACCATAGGGAGCCCTCAAATTGGTGGCAATCTCTGGATAGAACTTCTAACTTGAGCCCCACATTTAATATAGTGATGAAGATATTGTAAAGATTCCTCTTAATACTCTTCCATTAGTTTGGTAAAAGCCCCACATTTCTGCTCTCACAAGAAGGTCCAAAGCCCCTCTTACTCTTCAAATTAATGCATAATCCATAACTCTGTTACTCCTTTTATTCAAGCTATCACCTAACATTCCCTTCCCTGTCGTATCTGGACAGAAAAAAAATGTTTAGTGGGTAAATAAGAATGTTTCCAGTTGCTTGTCTCTTTCTGGGCCATAAGAGAGGGTGCTATTTTAGTCCATCTCAATAATTTTTCCTTGGCATTGTTATTAGTCAATTTGGATCCCTCAACTTCATATCCTTGAAACTTCCTACATTTTTTTTTTCCTGAGAATTTGGGCGAGAGGCCAAAGTTAAATGTGGGGAAATCAAGTTCTCTGTCAGACCAGGTGGTAGTGTCAGTCATCACCATGACATTCTTGGATTATTGGATTTCATATCTTCCCGCCAAGCCACCGTTTCCTTCCAGATTCCAGCCGGCCCATTCTTTCAGCCTCAGCTTGTGCTTACAAGCATAATTCTCTTAGTTTATAATTAGTCCTCCACATTCACTGGGGAAGAAATGATGGAGGAGAGGGAAGGGAATGGACATAATGCTTCAATTCTAAAACATGATCAACTGTAAGAAAGTGAGAAGCATCATCGATTTAGTATTAGCTTTGGAGGAGGAATCTTATAAAACACATCACAGATGTTTATAAAGAGTTTATTTATTTATTTGACAGAGAAAGAGCACGAGTAGGCAGAGTGAGAAGGAGGGAGAAGCAGACTCCCCGTTGAGCACAGAGCCCAATGTGGGGCTCGATCCTGGGACCCTGGGATCATGACCTGAGCCGAAGGCAGACGCTTAACCAGCTGAGGCACCTAGACACCCCACAGATGTTTTAAAAGTACAAAATATCAGGTGCCTCGTTAGCGCAGTAGGTAGCGCGTCAGTCTCATAAAAGTACAAAATATCTTTGGATGGAAAAAAACGTTGTATCTGTAGATCGTTTATCTTTTACTGGGTCAGGCACTGTGCTAGGCACATACTACATGCATTAACTTGCTTATTTTTCTCAATTGTCTCGCCCTGCATTCAATTTTAACCTTTTTGTAAATGAGGAAACTGAATTTCTTTATACCTAATGAACTTGCTCAAGGTTACTGAGCTAGTAAGTAAAAGAAAGGCCTATGTTCTTTAAATTCAACTGCCGAGCTCATACCTCTCTCCTGGAGGTATAGTAGATGAAATACCCTGCCTCCTAGCCTCAAGGATCGCTGGATGGGACAGGAGTTTCGGCGACTTCCTATAATCCAACTGCCTTCTCCAACAACCTATAAGTAACTCACTCCCAAGGTTATACCTTTTCAGTGCCTGAAATAATTATCAAAATTTGAATCTACAGTCCCACTCAAAGACAACGTTTTGTTTACTACTCATGTTTTGTTTTGTTTTGTCTGGCCTTCCTACTGATTTAATCAGTTCTCACTCTGTCAAGCAGGGTATTCAGAAAAGCACGCCACCATTCAGACTGTATGCATCTGTTACATGTGGTTAGTGTCCACCGACCTACCTGAGCCTCCCGCACTGCTGAGAATCTGTTTTCTACTCTCCCTGGTTACCTCATCTTGCTTGTCCCATAGTGACTCTTCCAAACTCTAGTTATTCTCACTAGTTCCTTATTCCAAGCCCATGTTGTTCTTAGCATCTGATCTTGTTTTCTACTTTCCAGGGAAGGTAGAAAACTTAAGCCCCTCCTTTTCAAAACCCACCCTTTTCCATGGACTCATGTCAGTTCTCCCCAGTATTTACAGGACTAACTCCTTGAACTCTTTCAAAGACTTGGCTTACATGCCATTTTTTTTCTCACTTCCAACTGCCTTCTTTAATTCGAAGCATCTCTTTCCTCTGCTCATTTGGTCCTCCTCATTGTCCTTAGAGCAATCACTTTCTAACATACTGTCTAATTTATTTACAATCTTTACTGTCGTTGCTTACCTCCCTCAGTACAATGTAATCTCCCCTAGGAGCTTTATCTATTTTGAACACCAATGTATTCTAAGCATCTAAAACAGTACCTGGCTCATGGTAGGTGCCAATAAATATTTGTTGAATGAATGAACAAATACACACAAGTATTTTGGTTGCTTGCATTCTTCCTTGTCCTTCCAGAGGAAGAGGTTACTCAAACTGTGTTTAGGTAAGATTGATTATTATAAATGTTACTCCAGCAGAGATCAGGAAGATGATATAATTTACTTCTTCATGTCTGAATTATGATGTTAAGGTTGCATACTTGATGCCCAGAATGAGAAAGCTCTCCTTGCGACTCCTTCTACCTAACTCAAGGGCAGGGAATGCATTCGGTGATGCCCCTCACCTCTGATTATCTCTCAGTAAATCTGGACAGAACACATACCTGTGCTCTACTCCATCTCTGTCATTAAATACAC
This sequence comes from Callorhinus ursinus, assembly GCF_003265705.2. Lineage (NCBI taxonomy): Eukaryota > Metazoa > Chordata > Mammalia > Carnivora > Otariidae > Callorhinus > Callorhinus ursinus. Next base: position 22,447,958 of record NW_027397088.1, read on the forward strand.
TCCCCAAACAATTGGCCTCCAGGTTGACCCAAAGGTACTGAATTCTGCTGTATTTCATTTTCTTTGATAGCTTTGGCCACGGATTTTTGTCATTGCAACTGAATTCTGTGCAGATGATAGTCTGCTATACCAGAGACTTCATTGACACCAGCAAGTATATTTCTCTTTGAGCACAAGTTGAACTTGAGTCATAGTCCCCAGTGAACAGGAATTGTTGAGTGTAATATAATCGATATCCCCTTTGGCTAAAAACTGCCTGAAATCCATAACCTACTGGAAAATGCAATGCAAACACCTGCTGTCTACCGATTTCCTAGAACAAAATATGATTGCAAGAGATACTTTATCAAATAGAGAATATTTCCAAATGCTGAATTTCCAGGCTTTATCAAAAAAGTCGTTCCTAGAAGATCCATTGCATTTACCCTGAGGGCCAAGTTCCGCAGAACAAATACATCTTTTCTTAATGTTTGACAGTACTATTGTTGCCTGCCTTCTCTTCCTTTTGATGGACAATAGCAATTCCTGACACACACAAAAAAAACTCCAAATAGTTTTGTTCAATTTACTCTTGGGGCTGTCTAATTCTTCCTTTGATTCTTACTGTTACCTGGGGTTGACTTCCTTTGCTTCATGTCAAATCATCTTTTTGATTTTTAAGTAAAATATTCTGTGAAGTAGACACTTGATTCTGTTTTTTTTTTTTTGTATTAATACATCGCTTATAAAAAGAATGATGAGGGGCTCTTGGGTGGCTCAGTCATTAAGCGTCTGCCTTTGGCTCAGGTCATGATCCCAGGGTCCTGGGATTGAGTCCCACATGGGGCTCCCTGCTCAGCGGGGAGCCTGCTTCTCCCTCGCCCTTTACCCCCCTCCCCACTTGTGCACTCTCTCTCTATCTCTTTTTTTAATTTTTTATTGTTATGTTAATCACCATACATTACATCATTAGTTCTTGATGTAGTGTTCCATGATTCATTGTTTGTGCATAACACCCAGTGCTCCATGCCGAACGTGCCCTCTTTAATACCCATCACCAGGCTAACCCATCCCCCCACCCCCCTCCCCTCTAGAACCCTCAGTTTGTTTTTCAGAGTCCATCGTCTCTCATGGTTCCTCTCCCCCTCCGACTTACTCCCCTTCATTCTTCCCCTCCTGCTATCTTTTTCTTTTTCTTTTTTCTTAACATATCTTGCATTATTTGTTTCAGAAGTACAGATCTGTGATTCAACAGTCTTGCACAATCCACAGCGCTCACCATAGCACATACCCTTCCCATTGTCTGTCACCCAGCCACCCCATCCCTCCCACCCCCCACCACTCAGCAACCCTCAGTTGGTTTCCTGAGATTAAGAATTCCTCATATCAGTGAGGTCATATGATACATGTCTTTCTCTGATTGACTTATTTGACTCAGCATAACACCCTCCAGTTCCATCCACGTTGTTGCAAATGGCAAGATCTTATTCCTTTTGATGGCTGCATAATATTCCATTGTGTATATATACCACTTCTTCTTTATCCATTCATCTGTCGATGGACATCTTGGCTCTTTCCACAGTTTGGCTATTGTGGACATTGCTGCTATAAACATCAGGGTGCACGTACCCCTTCAGGTCCCTACATTTGTATCTTTGGGGTAAATACCCAGTAGTGCCATTGCTGGATCATATGGTAGCTCTATTTTCAACTGTTTGAGGAACCTCCATACCGTTTTCCAGAGTGGCAGCACCAGCTTGCATTCCCACCAACAGTGTAGGAGGGTTCCCCTTTCTCCACATCCCTGCCAACTTCTGTCATTTCCTGACTTGTTAATTTTAGCCATTCTGACTGGTGTGAGGTGGTATCTCATTGAGGTTTTGATTTGGATTTCCCTGATGCCGAGCGATGTTGAGCACTTTTTCATGTGTCTGTTGGCCATTTGGATGTCTTCTTTGGAAAAATGTCTGTTCATGTCTTCTGCCCATTTCTTGATTGGATTATTCTTTGGGTGTTGAGTTTGATAAGTTCTTTATAGATTTTGGATACTAGCCCTTTCTCTGATATGTCATTTGCAAATATTTTCTCCCATTCTGTTGGTTGTCTTTTGGTTTTGTGGACTGTTTCTTTTGCTGTGCAAAAGCTTTTTATCTTGATGAAATCCCAATAGTTCATTTTTGCCCTTGCTTCCCTTGCTTTTGGCGATGTTTCTAGGAAGAAGTTGCTGTGGCTGAGGTCGAAGAGGTTGCTGTCTGTGTTCTCCTTTAGGATTTTGATGGACTCCTGTCTCACGTTTAGGTCTTTCAACCATTTGGAGTCTATTTTTGTGTGTGGTGTAAGGAAATGGTCCAGTTTCATTCTTCTGCATGTGGCTGTCCAATTTTCCCAACACCATTTGTTGAAGAGACTGTCTTTTTTCCATTGGACATTCTTTCCTGCTTTGTCAAAGATGAGTTGACCATAGAGTTGAGGGTCCATTTCTGGGCTCTCGATTCTGTTCCATTGATCTATGTGTCTGTTTTTGTGCCAGTACCATACTGTCTTGATGATGACAGCTTTGTAATAGAGCTGGAAGTTCGGAATTGTGATGCCGCCAGCTTTGCTTTTCTTTTTCAATATTCCGCTGGCTATTCGGGGTCTCTTCTGGGTCCATACAAATTTTAGGATTATTTGTTCCACTTCTTTGAAAAAAGTGGATGGTATTTTGATGGGGATTGCATTGAATGTGTAGATTGCTCTAGGTAGCATTGACATTTCACAATGTTTGTTCTTCCAATCCATGAGCATGGAACGTTTTTCCATTTCTTTGCATCTTCTTCAATTTCTTTCCTGAGTATTTTATAGTTTTCTGAGTACAGATCCTTTGCCTCTTTGGTTAAATTTATTCCTAGGTATCTTATGGTTTTGGGTGCAATTGTAAATGGGATCGACTCCTTGATTTGTCTCTCTTCTGTCTTGTTGGTGTATAGGAATGCCACTGATTTCTGTACATTGATTTTCTATCCTGCTACTTGACTGAATTCCTGTATGAGTTCTAGCAGTTTTGGGGTGGAGTCTTTTGGGTTTTCCACACACAGTATCATATCATCTGCAAAGAGTGAGAGTTTGACTTCCTCTTTGCTGATTTGGATGCCTTTGATTTCTTTTTGTTGTCTGATTGCTGTGGCTAGGACTTCTAATACAATGTTGACCAGCAGTGGTGAGAGTGGACATCCCTTCCGTGTTCCTGACCTTAGGGGGAAAGCTCTCAGCTTTTCCCCATTGAGAATGATATTGACTGTAGGTTTTTCAGAGATGGCTTTTCTGATATTGAGGTATGTACCCTCTATCCCTATACTCTGAAGAGTTTTGATCAAGAAAGGATGCTGTACTTTGTCAAATGCTTTTTCTGCATCTATTGAGAGGATCATATGATTCTTGTTCTTTCTTGTTATCGTATTGTATCACGTTGATTGATTTGCAGATGTTGAACCAGGCTTGCAGCCCAGGGATAAATCCCACTTGGTCATGGTGAATAATCCTTTTAATGTACTGTTGGATCCTATTGCCTAGTATTTTGGTGAGAATTTTTGCATCCATGTTCCTCAAGGATATTGGTCTGTAGTTCTCCTTTTAATGGGGTCTTTGTCTGGTTTTGGGGTTCAAGGTAATGGTGGCCTCATAAAATGAGTTTGGAAGTTTTCCTTCCATTTCTATTTTTTGGAACAGTTTCAGGAGAATAGGTATTAATTCTTCTTTAAATGTCTGTTAGAATTCCCCTGGGAAGCCATCTGGCCCTGGGCTTTTGTTTGTTGGGAGATTTTTGGTGGCTGCTTCAATTTCCTTAGCGGTTATAGGTCTGTTCAGGTTTTCTATTTCTTCCTGGTTCAGTTTTGGTAGTTGATACATCTCTAGGAATGCACCCATTTCTTCCAGGTTATCTAATTTGCTGGCATAGAGTTGCTCATAACACGTTCTTATAATTGTTTGTATTTCTTTGGTGTTGGTTGGGATCTCTCCTCTTTCATTCATGATTTTGTGGATTTGGGTCATTTCTCTTTTCTTTTTGATCAGTCTGGCCAGGGGTTTATCAATCTTGTTAATTCTTTCAAAGAACCAGCTCCTAGTTTCGTTGATCTGTTCTACTGTTCTTTTGGTTTCTATTTCATTGATTTCTGCTCTGATCTTTATGATTTCTCTTCTCCTGCTGGGTTTAGGCTTTATTTGCTGTTCTTTCTCCAGCTCCTTTAGGTGTAGTCTCTCTCTATCTCTTAAATAAATCAATACAATCTTTAAAAAAGAAAAAGAATGATGATTCAATCTGCAACCTGTATTTCATCGGCAACAATATTTGAAAGGAATGACTGCCATCTGCTTGTCTGCTGTGGAGGTGGGGATTAAAGCAATTTGTGGCTAAGGAAATTCAATATGGAATTGTGTTCTCCATTGCTTTCCTTTAAGGAGCCTTTTCTAGCTCTCATTTTTCCTCTTTCAATGAACTATTGGATCAGAGATCCCACTTTACTTAGGCTGTGACAAGGCAGAACAAGCAATCAGTCTCCAAACTACAAATGGATTGTGTCACTAAAATGTGTTTGTTATCTGCTTTTAGTCTTGTGACTCCCTAATAATTTTTTAGGCAGAAATGACATTCCTGTACTAGTTAATGTGAGCCTCCTGTCATGACATTTCTTTTTTATTTTTTCCCCTGGTTCTACACAAGATCATCTTTATTTTATTATATATATATATATATAATGTATATATATATATACATACATATATATAAACATATAATGTATTATTTGTTTCAGGGGTACAGGTCTGTGATTCATCAGTTTTACACAATTCACAGTGCTCACCATAGCACATACCCTCCCCAATGTCCATCACCCAGCCACCCCATCCCTCCCACCCCCCTCCACTCCAGCAACCCTCAGTTTGTCTCCTGAGATTAAGAGTCTTTTATGGTTTGTCTCCCTCTCTGGTTTTATCCCGTTTCATTTCTTCCTCTCTTCCCCCATGATCCTCTGCCTTGTTTCTCAAATTCCACATATCAGAGAGATCATATGATAATTATCTTTCTCTGATTGACTTATTTCGCTTAGCATTATATCCTCTAGTTCCATCCACATCGTTGCAAATGGCAAGATTTCATTTTTTGATGGCTGCATAATATGCCATTGTATATATATATATATATATATATATATATATATATATATATATACCACATATTCTTTATCCATTCATTTGTCAATGGACATCTAGGCTCTTTCCATAGGTTGGCTATTATGGACCTTACTGCTCTAAACATTGGGGTACGTGTGCCCCTTTGGATCACTACATTTGTATCTTTGGGGTTAATACCCAGTAGTGCAATTGTTGCATCATAGGGTAGCTCTATTTTCAACTTTTTGACGAACCCCTATACTATTTTCCAGAGTGGCTGTACCAGCTTGCATTCCCACCAACAGTGTAGGACATTTCTTATGCGAGAAAGGAATGGCGGTGGCCAGTTTGGGTGTTTTGCTCCTTTATATATCTCATCCTCTCAATTTCTCTCTTCTGTTTTCCTCGTGTTTTATCTCTGATCTTTCTGAGGCATTTTGTCCTTCAATCCCTCCTGTTTCCCCTTAGTCTCTTAGCCTTCTTGCATGGCTTCCATTCTCTCCCTACCAAATGTCAACCCACTCATCCATAACTACACATTCACCAGCAATGTCAGCCTCTTTGCCTTCTGCTACAAATGCCTATCAAGGTCTCATTCCTTTGTCATCTACTCCAACTCATTTATGGTTTGAGTTTTCATCTGGATATGCAACAATGTGTGATAATTCTAAATTTTCACAATTTTTTTTAGTTCTTTTGCCTCATTCCCACCTACATTTTCACTCTCTGCAGGAAATTTGTACTTGTTCTTTATAGAGAAATTAGAAACCATTGGACATGCATTCCCTAAACTTGCCACTAATATAATCATGTGTCATTATCTTCTTTCCATCTCTTTCAAAGGGCACGTCGTTCTTCCTCTTACCAAGTTCAATCCTTCCACCTATCCTTTTGTATTTTTCCTCACCCTTCTTAGACATTTTTCTCCTTCACTAGTGAATGAAATTCATCGTTTTCAACCACTTATTCTCCATTGGATCCTTTTTGAACATGTGTTTGAAAATATTCTGTATATAAAAGTGAAATAAAAACAATCTATAAACGTTTCCTCTTTTTTATCCATCTCAACTAAGCTTCTGAAAGATTAGTCCAGTGGTAGAAGAGTTTCACAAGAAGCCAAGTTCTGGTATGAGCCCATGGCAATAGGTTGTAAAGGAGACTGGAGGCAAATGGAACAGGATGAAAAAATAAGGAAACAGAGAGGCTATTACATTAGATGGTTGCCAAAGTGAGGTTTGAAGCCACTTAAAATAAAGGCCCACCTTAACCAGGAGGAAACACTATGACCAGATACTAAAATATTAGTCAAATATTAGTAAATGAGCAAGAGTTCAGAAAGTCCATGGATGATTTATGAGATGGGTGAAGAGGGGTTGGTATAAGCCTCCAAAGAGCATGATTTTTACTCTACAGAAAAGGAAAAATAGTATAGATTCCAGAACCAAAGTCAGAGAGATGCCAGTCTAATTCCCAGATGTGAGGTCTATGAGAAGTCAGAGAAAAAAACTGAATCCAGATGAAAGAGTTGCAGGGAAAATAGCTTTACATGGCAAAGCCTACTTCCAGTTAAGATCAGGAAGAGTTGGGTTGTTCAGTGAACAAGTCACAAATGAGGGAGAAATTAGTAACCAGATCAGGGTCTCCCAAAGGCACGTAGAGGGTGAGAACCAGGCAGAGTACATTAACTGAGAATGTACACGGTCGATGAGTGGAAAGGCTTGGATCATAGGCAATGAGCAAGGATAACAGACTTGAGTAATGGCAGACTAAACTGGCCACACACTTCCAAGATTTGCTGTAAGAGTTTCCTATTCATCTGGGAAAGATCAACTATGGCTTGAGTTACTATAATTCCGAAGAAAGGGGTACTCAGTGAGGAACTTCTGATTTAAGTTGACCGTACTGGCTCTGATGACAAGGCTCTGGGCATGAGGTTCCTACACTGAGGACCCCACCATTGTGGTGTGTGTGCGGAAGGGTTAAGGAGGAGTTCTAATGCTCAGAGGCTGGGTCATAGAAACTGAGAGAAGCTCATCATGAATCCATGCGTCATAAATCCACGGGAGCCACCAGCTACGAGTATCTCTGCTAATAGTAGTCGGTCTTGCTCTAATTGACATATCTCACAGCAGGCTGCGTTATCTAGGACTCTATTCAGAAATCCAGGAGAGATGATTGCTGCACATGCAATTATAGAAATGCTCATCACCCCTTCACCCTCTTTTTTTTTCCCCAATAGAGACATATTTTTGTTAAAAATACAGCCGTTTCATGAACTTAGCTTGAATTTTTCCTGATGCATTCACTGATGGAAAACAGAATTAGGCCAACTTTATTTCTGGGTTTGATGGGCTTTCCAGACTTGTTAGGGTTAGCTGGAAGTAATCTTACTCCCTGTAGTGTTTAGATGTTTAAAAGTGCTTTGCTGCACATACAGAGCAGATTTTTACTGTGGCTAATCAGAAATAAGCAAAGGGCAGATTTACAGTGGGAAAGATAGGGAATATAAATGAAAGAGCTCTGCTCAGCTAATCTGAATATAAACATAAAATTAAAACAGGATGTATGGTAGGGAAGGCCATGTTAAAATTTCCAGTTTTCATTTAGATATTGTACATCAGGTAGACCCAGTTACCAGTATCAAACCTTCTATAAAGCATATTCCAATCTCTCCCATCTGCAAATTATGCTCATGCAGATGTTACATGTCTTATGATGGAAAGACTTCCAAAAGGGGAAAGTGGTTTTCTTCATATCAAATGTAATAAACCCAAACCAGGTAAGTCAGCTTTGCAGCCTGGAATCCTATTTGTTTGCATTAGGTTGGCTTTTCTCATCTATCTTTCACCAGTAATATTAGACTATACATCCATTCTGATGATGTATAAATGGAAAATTTTCAGTGTAAGAGCACATGGGAACCTCTACAAGATCACTCTGACATGCTTTTTCTCTTATTTTTTCCTGCTGTGATTTTGGAAAGCTATAGTTTTCTCCTGTTAAAATGATCAGTGCTTTAAGTGAATGAGATCACTTACTGAAATAAAAGTCCAGCCAAGGCATATTCTCATATCGTGATCTCATACAGGCTCAGCCTCAAGAGAGGCCCCTTGAGAGATTTTGCAAAGTTGTTCATCCAATTGTTGTATGCGGCCTCTGTTCAAAAAGGAAACATGGTTGACAAAATCGTAAAAAGGGCCCCTGGATGCCAAAAACAATATAAACGCATGTGTGCCTTAATATAGGCTGCTATCTTGCACAAATAATCTTCCTCTGTTTAAAGCCTGTGGTGCATGAAACACCTGAATACTTATGTAATCCTCACTTTCTGCATGGTGAGAGGCCCAAGATGCTGAGCTCTGTATGTTGCCCTGGGCCCACAAACAGATCATGGGGCATCTGGGGATGCTGAGACCACCTCCAAGCATCACTTGGCTTCAGAACTTTTGAATTGCTGTTCCTCTGACACATATATCTTTCAATTTTCCAATTACTGTCCACTCACAACTAGAGGCAGTGGTCATTGAACATGTCTTAGATTCTAAATAGTTCAAAAATGATGATGAAAATATGAGATAAATTAAAGTAATAATTGTTGGCTTACCTCCAGGATTAATCTAGAAAACACTGCACTATAAATCTTTTTTTTTCATTAACCAATATTTATTCAGTGCTTAATTTGACAACGTTGTATGCAGGCCTTGGTCATGCATTGTCCAGGCAGCCCAGCATAACCTCCAAGCTAAAGTTCCTGTGCCCAAGGAACAGACCCCATCTCACCATGTTTATTTCTGATACCTTCTTGGGCATTTTTTTTTTATTTTAAATTCCAGTATAGTTAACATAGTGTTATATTAGTTTCAGGTGTACAACATCGTGATTCAACGATTCCATTCATCAACCCAATACTCATCATCTATCCTTTTGTATTGGAGTAAACTTCACATAAAGTGAAATGTGTAAAGTGAAATGAAGTGTATAAAGCTTTAATAAACCAACACATTCTTGTCCCATCTTCATCAAGGCATAAAACACTGCTAACACCTAAGAAAGTTGTTCCATTTTCCCATTATCAATTCCACCCCCTATAGGCCATCATCACTTTGATCTCTATTGTCATAGATTGATTTTGCTTGTTTTTGAACTTCTAGCAAAATGGAATCCTAGAGTATATGCTCATTTCTTCTGGCTTCTCTCAATTAACATCATGATTTTGAGATTCATCCGTGTCGTTATGTGCACACCATGAGTGGATTCTTTATTTTCATTGTTTAGTACACCATGGTATGACTATCCCATGATATATTATTCTCCTGTTGATGAACGCTCAGTTTTGTTTCTGGTTTTTGAGATTATGAATAAAGCTGCTATGAAAAGAATCTCATATAAGTCTTCTGCGGACATGTTTTCATTTATCTTGGAAAAATACTTAGGAGTGAAATTGATGAAGATGTTTAATTTTATAAGAAACTACCAAATAGTTTTCCAAACTGGTTGAACCATTTTGTGCAACTTTCCAATTGTTCCAAGCCCTGGACAATATTTGGTCTTTTTAATCTAGCTATTCTAGTGGATGTGAAATGGTATCATATTCTGGCTTTAATTCACCTGATAATTAATGATATTAAGAATCTTTTCATGTGCTATTTGCCTTTCATATATCTTTATGACTGTTTTTTGCCCATATTTGTTGGAGAAGAGGTATTCTTTGCCTCTTCTCTTGACGTGTTAATGTTCTTGTACATTCTGGGTAAATTCTTTGTTAAATATGTATGTTTCAAATATATTATTTCATTTTCTGGCCAGACTTCCTAACTTTTTAATAATGTCTTTTGACGAATAGAAATTTTTATTTTGCATTAAGTTCAACTTGCCAGCGTTTTGTTTTATGCTCAGTGATTTTTGGTGCCTAAGAAAACTTTGCCTACCACAAGGTCATTAAGATATTCTTTGATATTTTCTTCTAGACATTTTATAGTTTCAGCTTTTACATTACTCTTATATACTCCAAATTAATTTTTGTGTATCATATGATAAAAATACTAGATTCATTTTTTAGTGAATCACTTTAATTGAGTTTTTACAGAGCAATTAAAAACTATATATATATATATATATATATATATTTTTTATTCATGAGAGACAGAGAGAGAGGGAGAGGCAGAGGGAGAAGCAGGCTTCCCGCTGAGCGGGGAGCCCGATGCGGGACTCGATCCCAGGACCCCGGGATCATGACCTGAGCCGAAGGCAGACGCTTAACCATCTGAGCCACCCAGGCGCCCTAAAAACTATATTTTTCTCATTGAATTGACTTAGTGCCTTTGTTAAAAAAAATCCATTGACATATATGCTATGGCCTAATATTAAATTCTCTCTTCTGTTTTACTGGTGTTTTTTGTTTATTTCTATGCCAACACCATAATCTTTCAATAACTAACTTTATAACATGTCTTGAAATCAGATAGCATGGGTCCTTCAATAATGTTCTTCTTCAAGATTCCTTTTGCTATTCCAAATCTTTTGCTTTTCCATATAAATGTGTGTAATTAACCTGTTGATTTTTATGAAAATGGCAGTTGGGATTTGAGTTGGATTACGTTAAACTTATAGATCAATTTGGGGGTAATTCACACTTCAAAAATGTGTCAGGAAATGCTTTTTTGTAAAGAACTAAAGAGTAAATATTTTAGGCATCGTGGGTGGGCCATACTGTTACAACATCTGTTGTAACAAATCACCTCTTCCATTGTGGGATGAAGGCAGTCACAGAAAATACACAAATAAATGGTGTAGTTGTGTTCAAACACAATTTTACCAAAACAGACAATGGCTTGGAGAGCCTGTGAGCTGTGGTTTGCCTTGCATTAAAAAATTGAGTCTCCTAAATCTCTGGATGTAGTACATATCTCCACTTGTTAGGCATTATTTACTTATTCACTACAGAGATCTGTGGTTTTCATTTAGAGGTCTTGCATCTCTTTTTAATTTATTCCTTAGCTCTTTGTTTTGAGTTATCAGGAATTGAATATTAAGATTTTATTTTCCAATATTGACTGCTGGTCTAAAAAAAAATACAGTTGATTTAGTATATTGAGCTTTTATCCTGAGAACTTGCTAAATAAACTAAGTTCAGCAATTATTTTGGAGATTCCATATGATATTCTATGTAACCAACAATTTTGCCTGTGGATAAAGACAATTTTATGTTTTCCTTCCCAATCATTATGCCATTTATCATCCCTTTTCCTCCCCATTACACTGGCTATGACTTATGGTACAGCGTTGAATATAATGGGTGAGTGAATACATCCCAGCATTGTTCTTGGTATTAGGAGGAAAATACCAATATTTTATCATTACTTTTAATTTTAGCTGTAGGTGTATGTAAATGCCCTTTATCATATTGAAGTTTCCTTCCATTCTTAGATTGCTGAGAGGTTTTCTCATTAATGGATGTTGAGTAATGTCAATATTTGTTTCTACAACTATTGAGCCCTTCCAATTTTATTTGGAACAAAGTTAGGCCAGCATTATCTTATTTTGGTACTTTATCTTAACCACTGGCATCTTGATATTTAAAATAGTTTTCTTGTAGACACCTCATTGTCAGGTCTTGTTCTCTGCATCTAGTTTGACAAGCTCTGTCATTAACTATGATGTGTAGATCAAATAGTTTAACATGATAGTTGGTAGGATTGAGTTTAAATCTTACATCATGCTATTTGCTATTTATTTGCTCTATTGTCCTTTTCATTTTTTTTACTTTAAAACAATTTTTTCTGTTATTTTGAAATAAGTATTAATTATGACTTTACTTCTTCTCCTTTGTTGGCTTATTAGCTGTAGCTATTGTTTGTTTTATTTTAGTTTTTGCTCTAGGGTTTATAGTATACATCTTAATTTATCACAGTCAATTGATCTTTTGCCACCTCACACATAGTGGGAGAAACAACAGTATATTTCAAATTTTCCCCTCCTAGAACTTGTGCTTTGTTGTCACACATTCTACTTCTTCGTGTACTATTAACTCCATAATTTACTATTATTACTTTTCAGACTACCACTACAAGAAATGAAAAATGTTCTTCAAGTAGAACAAAAATCATACCAAATGGAAATATGAATCTACACACAAAAAATCAAAAGTCATGAAAATAGTGAATAGAATGATAAATAGAAAAAGAAATTTTTCTTCAGATATCCTTAAAAGACCATAGACAGTTTAAAACAAAACAATAACCACATGTGAAAACAATCACACAGTGACTGGTCGGTAAATGGAATATTCCAATTTAAGGCAATCATATTATATGTAAAGTAGCATTATATTATTTGACTATCAACCATGAAAAATTGAAGATTCATATTGTAAATTCTAGAACAACCAGAAACATAAAAACACAAGAGTATAACTAAAGACAATGATCAAAAAATGTAATCATACAATATGTCAATTCAAAAGTAGGTCAAAAAAAAAAAGAAAAAAGAAAGGAAAGAATGAAGAGAAAAAGAAAAGCAATAATATGCAGACAGGTACATAGAAATCATATAACAAGAGGAAATATGTGAAGAAAACATAGTGATAATTACTTTAAGGGTAAATTATACAAACAATGCAAATAGAAATCAGATTGTATATATAAAAAAAGAGTGAATCCCTGATGTATCTTTTGTGCAAAAGGCACATAAAATTATCAGGGATAAAATGGGATATTTATAATCATAAAGAAATTAATACTCAAAAAGACATAACATTTCTAAATGGATATGTACCTAATAACAGAGCTTCAAAATACATAAAGCCAAAACTAATAGAATGGAAAGAAGAAATCTGTATTTATTGTTAGTTATCACTGTTTGGCTCACAGTAATCAATACAAAAAGTAGGCAGAAAATCTGTAAAAATATAAAAGACTAGAGGAACACTATTGATGAAATTGATATAATTGATGTTTATAAAATACTCCACCTAAAAAAAAAAATACTCCACCTATCAATAGCTGAAGATAATTTATTAAATGGACGCAGAATATTGGCCATGATAGATCATATTTTGGATGGTAAATCTCAACAACTTTAAAATATTTGAAAACATAAATCATATATTTTTTGAGCAAAACAGAATTAAAGTAGAATTTAGTAACAGAAAAATATCTGGATAATCCCTAAATAATTGGAAATTAAACAATTTATATTGAGAAAAGCACACACATTACTTCTTATTGGATCATAGACTTAAATATAAGAACTGCAACTCTAAAACCTATAAACATTAATTTAGGAAAAAAAAATCCTCACAAACTTATGTAGAGTAATATTAATTAAAGAAGAAAGAACACTAACCAAAAAAGAAAAAAATTGATAAATTGGACTTTGTTGAACTTAAAACGATTAAAAATATAAAAAGACAAACTTCCAGTCTGGAAGAAAATATTGGCAAAACACACAACCAATAAATAATTCCTATCCAGAATATATAAAGAACACTTACAGATCAATAAGAAGGGGAAAAAATTACTTTAAAAAACCAAAGATTTGGGGGCACCTGGGTGGCTCAGTTGGTTGGGCGTCTGCCTTTGGCTCAGGTCATGATCCCAGGGGCCTGGGATCAAGCCTTATGTGTGGTTCCCGGCTCATCAGGGAATCTGCTTCTCCCTCTCCCTTTGCCCCTCCCCCACCATTCATGCTCTATTACTCTCTATCAAATAAGTAAATAAAATCTTTAAAAAAAAAACAAAGATTTGAATAGACATTTCTAAAAAGGAAATGAGCACATGAGCATATGAAAATGAGCACATGAAAAGATGCATGGAATCTTGAGGAAAATGCACATTAAAGCCACAATGAGATAATATTACATACCTATTAGAATAGGTAAAATAAAAATGCCTGATCACATCAAGTATTATAGAGCAATAAGAACCATTGTATATCGCTGGTAGGAATACAAAATGTATAAATCACTTTGGAAAACACTTTGATAGTTTCTTCTAAAGTGGTACTTATATTGCTCTAGGACTCCACCATCCCATTCTTATTTACCCCGGAGAAATGAAACATATGTTTACATAAAGACTTGCAGTCTACTTTTCATAGAAACTTTATTCACAACAGCCAGAAAGTGGAAGCAACTCAAATGGCCATCATCTGGTGAATGGATAAACAAACCGTGGTATGCACATATAATAAAACACTATTCAGCAATAAAAAGACAATAGCTATTGATGCTATGCAACCAAGTGGATGCATCTTGAAAGCATTATGCTAGGAGAAAAAAGCCAGACACAAGAGATTATATGGTCAACAATTCTATTGAATGAAATTCTAGAAAATGTAAAACTATGGTGACATAAAGTAGGTATGTTTGCAAGTAGCTGAGGGTGGGAGTAGCAGAATGACTCCAAGGGGGCACAGGGTACCTTTTGGGGCAATGGAAATATTCTATATCATTATTCTGGTGTTGGTTACTTGATTATATCCATTTGTGCAAACATATTGCCTTGTACTGTTAAGATTGGTAAACTTTATTATACATAAATCAGCAGTAATGCTATTTAAAAATAATACAGCTCCAAAATTGTAGAAGAAATATCCTAAGTTATTACTTGGCAAAATAACAACACAAAGAAAAATGAAAAGAGAATTTCTGTAGAGTAGAACCAAAACCAGAATCTCCCCACAGATTAATGACTTAGAATGGCCTCAAGAATGACCTAATTTAAAGGTAAGTGAATATTAATGGGAGATCTATTTGAAATTCACATAAGGGGTTGTGTGTGTGTGGGCGGGGGTGTGTGTGCGCACAAGCGCGCGAGTGTATGGATGGGGCGGGAGGACTGTTGATGGAAAGACCGAAATATCAAGGGAGCCAATGGAGAGGGGATGAACTGGACAGTGCCCCAGAAGAAACAGGGCTAATAGGATGGCCAAGCCTGGGCTCCTGGGGAGGCTGGCCCGATTTGCAGCATTGTTTTGAAAGCCTGCTTAAAAGTGCTCCTTGCTAAGCGAAATAAGTCAATCAGAGAAAGACATGTATCATATGACCTCACTGATAGGAGGAATTCTTAATTTCAGGAAACAAACTGAGGGTGGCGGGAGTGGGGGGGGGTGGGAGGGACGGGGTGGCTGGGTGACAGACATCGGGGAGGGTATGTGCTACGGTGAGCGCTGTGAATTGGGCAAGACTGTTGAATCACAGATCTGTACTTCTGAAATAATACATTATATGTTAAAAAAGAAGAAGATAGTAGGAAAGGGAAAAATGATTGGGGGGAAATCGGAGGGGGAGATGAACCATGAGAGACTAGAGACTCTAAGAAACAAACTGAGGGCTCTAGAGGGGAGGGGGTGGGGGGGCGGGCTGGCCCTGTGGTGGGCATTAAGGAGGGCAGTACTGAATGGAGCACTGGGTGTTATACGCAAACAATGAATCATGGAACGCCACATCAAAACCTAATGATGTGATGTGTGGTGATTAACATAACATAATAAAATAAAATTTCAAAAAACAATTGCTCCTTGTTTGCAAGCAGTTACCCATCTCCCCAGGTAACGCACCCTGTGTGTAAGCACCCTTCCTCAGGAATCGAAGATGTGCAGATTTGCTGCTAATACGCAAAGTGTTTCATTTAGTAAAGGCTTTCAGTAGGCTCACTTAAAGCTCTCCTACTGCTATGGCAATAGACTGGATCTATATATTGTTTCCTAACGGTTGCTGTTTGCACTAAATACAATCAAACGGCAATATACTTCTAAAGTAAACAAAGAAGTTTCTATTCTCTTCAGTGTTCTCCAAACAAAATTTATCTTACCACTGTTTCTTGGTTCACGTTATTTTCTCCTACACTGCTTGGAGGCTTTCTGAGAATACCAGAGGCCTTTGCATTCCCTTGTAGCAGGCAGGAGAGTATCATGGGAGGGACAATGACACAGAAAAGACTTTGTCTCCACTCTTTCCCTTACAGCTGTCAGGCAGTCTCCATGATTCAGTCCATCCCTTCTCTGCTCCTAAGAACAACGGGTGGTCATTATTTTACTTCGAAACCCTGGATCTGGAGGATAAACAGAAGTGGGGAAGGCGTGGTAATGAAAAAGCAGAGCTGGTTTGGGGAATGTTTGTTGATTTTCCCAGTGAACTCTTACCTGCTCCATTGCATCCATTTGCCAGATCCAACACAGAGGCAAGTGGGGCGAGCGTTTAAGAATTGTTGAAAGCAGCTGATAGAAAATGACTGATAGTCTGTTGGTCTGATTCTTTTCCATTCCACAGACGAAAACAGGATGCAGATCTGGCTTTGTGTGGCGACCTAGAATCTGTACATATTTGCATGTCATTTTATTACTATTTCCTGCAAATACTTCCTGATTTCTCCAGATGAAATCACGGCCTCTGTCAGCACCTGCCCTCTCCCACCCAAAAAGTGAGCAAATGAACAATAAAAATAAAGTTATCCCTTCATAGTATGCCAAGTATAAATTGGTTTTTCAATTTATGAACAAATATATTTCAATCTAGTTGACTGTATCAGAGAGGATTTGAATGGGATGTGTTGGGATTTATACCAGGGTGACAGAGCATTTATTTGAACACACCTGATTACCCTCAGGTAACTATTTTCTTCTGCCACTTGCATGCCCCCATTGACGTGCCCACAAAATAATAATAATAGTAAAAACAAAAGCAAAATGTTTATAGTAATGCAAACACTATGAATATGAATATCTATTTCTCTTCAAAAACCTAAAAAGCCTTCCCTGTCAGGTGCCCGGTTCTTGCTCCATTTGAGCTCAGAATGTCATTTGAAATCTCCTAAAAGTTCCCAGGTGAAACTATCAGTATTTGGGAGAAAAGAAAAATTATTTGATGATGAAATCATAGGACCATTGAATTTTACTGTATTTAGGGGACCATCAAACACAAGTCTAACCCCATGACACTGAGATTTAGAGAATTCTAATGGATTTGCCCTTGAACAAGTAGCTTGTGTCAGAGTTGGGATAAAATTCTAGAACTTTTATTCATTCTCAGTATGATGCCTGCGCCACTGCACTAACAGTGGGGAATGGGGCAATAAGTACACTGGCTACATGTATTGATAAATACATGGTATGTTAATAATAAAAATAAATGGGTCATATATATATATGTATGCCACATACATATATATATGTATTTGGTAGATGGAAAAGAGCTCCCTATATAGCTAGTCAGAGAGCTTTGTGAAAAGCAACCTTTTTCCAACATGGGCATTGAAAATAAACCCAAACATAGATGTCTCATGTATGTACTCCACGTCAGTAAGAGAGTAATCCAACTCAGAAGACATCACAACATGATTTGCCTCTGATAATTCACTGGACTTCCATACCACCCCAAATTGCTTTTCATCTTCACAGTCTCATTTTACCTTGTCATAAGCTAGAGAATTCAAATGGGACATTTGTTCCAGATTCAACAAATGCTTATGACACACAGCACATAATCTGCCTCATGCCAAGGGCTGGCTGCACAACACTGAACAAGCCAGGATTTGTCCCTGCCCTTGTGCTGCTTACAGTCAAACCTTTCAAGGAATACCAGTCAACAGTGCAGTGTAAGTTCTGGGGCTCCAGCTCTAGTGATTCTGATTGAATAAGTCCAAGTAGGCCCAGGAATCTGCATTCTAAGGTGCCCAGGTGCCTTTCAAATAAGTTTTCCAAAGGTGTTGCTTGAAGAAGCCCATGTGCTCAGACAGCTCAGGGATATGAATCACGAGAGCCATGACATCTGCTTTAGTCTGGCTAGGGTTGCCCAACAAAATACCACTGGTTATGTGGCTTTAACACAGAAATGTATTTCCCACCATTCTGGAGGCTGGAAGTCTGACACCGAGGTGCCAGCATGGTCAATTTCTGCTAGGGGCTCGTCCTGGCTTTCAGACAACTACCTTCTTGCTGTGCACCCAAATGGCTTTTCCTGGGTACACGTGCACAGAAAGAGTGAGCGAGCTCTCTGTGTCTCTTCATATAAAAGTACTAATCCCTACCGGACCAGAGCGATACCTTCAGGACCTCTTCTAACCCTATTACCTCCCAAAGGCCCCATCTTTAAATACCATCACATGAGGGGTTAGGAATTCAACATATGAATGGGGGAGGGTACATAAATCAGTCCAGTGGAGCATCTTCAGTATATCCACTCATTGTCCCATTCCACTAACCTTCACTATCTTAGAACTTGGGGAACGCCCCTGCTGCGGCTTCAGTGTTGTGATAGAATTAGAATCTTGGACAACTTAACCCTGCTCCCTGAGAGGACTGATGCATTTTTTAATGAAATAATGACTGCCTTAAAAAAAAAATAGTCCTGGGGCCCGTGGGTGGCTTAGTCAGTTAAGCCTCTGCCTTTGGCTCGGGTCATGATCTCAGGGTCCTGGGATGGAGTCCCACATCAGGCTCCCTGTTCGGTGGGGAGTCTGCTTTTCCCTCTCCCTCTGCCCCTCCCACCCCTGCCCATGTGTGTACCCTCTCTCTCTCTTAAATAAATAAAATCTTTAAAAACAATAGTCCTGAATTATTTAGCTCAGAGTAAAAGTAACTATTAGATGACATTAAGGGCCCCCACCACCAATGTGATGTCTTCATTTGAGAACTCTATAAACAGTAAACTTTCTAAGGGCATCAGTGGGGAGAACTGTGAATTCAAACAGCATTTTGCATTCCACAGAAACATCTAAAATCTCTGCAAATGTCTTCTCCCAATTTGTATGTTCTAAATCAGTCCAGAGTAAATACAATCAAAATAAAAGGGAATGATACTTTGCTGCTTTATAGCTGTCACCCAGGCCTTTCCCTGTTCTGAGAATAGCAGTTAAAATCTCAGCAATGAATCTTTGCAAGTGCGGTGCAATCTCTCTCTCTCTTTCTCTCTCTCTCTCTCTCTCTTACACACACACACATACATGAGTATAAAGATATTACAAGTGTTTAGGAGCAAGAATTGGTAGAGAGATGTAAGCAGTTTTGGACATTACACATTTCAGATTTTTCTTTTCCATTGCCTCGAATTTTTTTTAACAGTTTTACTGATGTATAATTGGTATACAAAACAAACAAACAAACAAACAAACAACCCTGGACATATTAAATATACCTAATCTGATGAATGTAGAGATATGCATGCACCCATGGAAACATCACAATGATCAAGGTAATAAACATTTATCACCTCCAAAACTTTCCCCCTGTACCTTCACTGTGTGTGTGTAAGATTATTTAACATGAGATCTACCCCCTTAATACATTGTTAGGTGCACAATACTGGATTATTAGCTATAGGCACTGCTTTATACAGAAGATCTCCAAGACTTGTTCATCTTGTATAACAGGAACTTGCCTAGAATATTGTGAAACAAATTCTTGCTTATAGATAAAAACAAACAAAAGTCTTGGTTTCCTTATATTGAGACATATCATGATGCAAAAAGATACAATGTTACTGGTCTCCAAGTTCTTTCAGGCTCAAGACCTCTATTCATGATGACACTTGTCCCTTCTTTCTGTTTACGCTGTCCCCTAATCCCAATCATTGGTTCAGGTCAGTGCCACCTCTTTATTCTCTATTATCTGACTCAGATGGCTGTTTTCACAATTTGGTGTTTCCTTTTTGGCTGATTAGGAATATAAAGTCTTTATTCCCTTTGCACCGTAAGCATTACTCCTGGCATGCGGCAGGTGCTCAAACATGTATTTGTCGAATGCATGAATTCACCGCATTGATAGGCAATCAGGACAGATGCAGAGGGCATGGGTTAAAAGAGTTGTATGCATTTTTGCTTAGTTGTGTGTATTTTTCTCCCTCAGAAATGGAATGCAGGAAAGTATGTTAATCCTTCTCATAAGAACACCTGACGACATGTCACACTTCAGTATAGTTGGTATGTCATGTTTAGGAAAACTAATTTGTTTTTTAATCAGATTTTTAGTCTTGCATGCTTGCCAGTGTTTATGAGAGAGAAAGAGAGAGAGAGAGAAAAGCCAATGGACTCAATCTTCCTGGGCATGTTTTTAATTCCTACATGTTTCTATACTAAATAAAAGGAAGAGATGGGGTGATTACAGGGTCTTACAATATGATTTTTTAGGTAGCCACCATACAAGAGAGTCAAGGACATGTTTTATTCCTTCCAATTCCAAAACATAGCAGCTAAGTTCATTACAAGTTAAACTCTTTGATACAGATGGGAAATATTTTAAAACATACTGGTTCAAAGTTCTCATCCTTACCAAATTAGCCTACCATTGTATTCAGGTATATAGGAATTATACAATTTCACCTAGAAGAAAAAAAATGAAAAGGATAAAGTATAATAGAACTGATTCCAAATAACATCATGGGGTTTAACAGATAAGCACATAAGCACTTGAAGGCAGGCAATTATTTATAGGAAACAAACAAACAACAAGAAATGTTGTCACTGCCCTTTATAATTAGGGTGAAGCTACCCCAGTTTTCCTGTCCTGGCAAAATTTTTAATAGTGCCTTTTTTCACCTTTAAAAACATTCTAGTTTGTTAGGCTTTCTGTCAAATCCATAGAATGGGACGCCTAGGTGGCTCAGATGGTTAAGCTTCTGCCTTCGGCTCAGGTCATGATCCCGCATCAGGCTCCCTGCTCCTTGGGAGACTGCTTCTCCCTCTGCCTCTCTTTCTCTCTCTCTCTCATGAATAAATAAATAAAGTCTTTTAAAAAAAATTCTAGTTTGGACAATAAACTATATGAACACCTTATTTGTGATTTATGAACACCTGCAGCTTAGAAATCTAGGAAATTCAAGATGTATCTAAGTAAACAGCAAAATACATCCATATATCCTTTAGTATTGATTTTGTCCTTTTCAATTATATTCTGGAAAATAATTGTCCTGAAACTCAGAATAACAATTTCAACTCTTATTCCCACATATGACTGGATATAGCATATTCTTTGTCCTAACAATGAATCCTGTGGTAATCACGCTTTGAAAATGTGTGTCACATCAAATGCAGGGCATTAAAACAGTGGTAAGACACAGGATAACTATGGAAAAAACCTTGGACACTTGGAATTTCTGCTCAAGGGATCTAGATTCTGGCCTAAACTCTACCATAAGCTGACTTTGTGGCCTTGGGCCATTCAGATAACCTTTCTAGACAAAAATTTTCTGATATGTAAAAAGAGATGAAAAAATTCTCCCTGCCTATTTCACAGAATTAATAGCATCAGTGAAGAAAATGCATCATGCCATTATCATTAATCTTATCGCATTTAAGGGCAGCCTGAATGGTACCTTACCTGTGAAAATAGACAGCTATGAAGCCCATCAGGTTCAGAATGTGATTGGGCTGCTAGAGGTCCTGGCTTACCAGGTAACTTACCTTGGAGAACCTACTTCACCTGCTCAATTATTTGTTTGTTTGCATACAAAATGGGTATAACTGTACCAAACCTTGTTTCTCCTGTTTGTGAGATAATGCAAAACATCTCACAAATAGACATTAGCTTTGGTACTTGAGAGCAGGACTACTGTGAAGGTGGTTTCTTGCAATATAAAGCTGGTGGTAGAACCCCTAGTGCTTTTAGAAGTCTGAAATTCATCTATACATATAGGAGACCCAACAAAGTGGTGGGGTGAGGGTGGGGGATGTGAATCCAAATTGTTTTGGAAACTGAAGAGTAACAAACTCCACAGGCTCTATGTGTTAGTAGGTTGAGTTTCGAAGGAGTTCCTTCTATTTTTCTATATTCTATAACAGCCTGTATCCAATGTTACCAAAACTTGAGTTTGTAATAAATTGAAACATTTGTTAACTATGAAGACAGTTTGATATAAAAGTAGCCCCTAAAATGGAAACAGGAGAGTGTTAGTGATTATAGAACTTCACTGGCTAGATTGAAGCAGATGGAAGGAGAACTCAGATCTGATCTTCAGAGATTTAGTGGGATTAGGAGAAAAACAAAGTAGCAGGTGGATTTCCAGCAACATGATATTCAAAAGCTGTCACTGTGGTAGAAGAGGATGACTGTAGTTGAAAACCCTCATAAAATTCAACCACGGTTATCTGGTTGAGCCTGTTTCTTGCCTTAGTACAAAGACACCTCACAACATTTTTCATGGACAAGAAGTGATTGCAGATTTTCACACATTTCAGAGTAAGGTTAATTGTAGCATTAAAGAGAGGAGAAACAAAATACAGACTTGTTGCTCCATGGAGATTTTTATGAAATATAACTTGTTTTGTAGCTTTTTAAACAAATTTTGTTTCAGCTCTTTGTTAAACAAGATGTGAAACATTTTACATATTATATGTTAAACATTGGATCTTTGACAATTTACTTTTTATGATCTGAGAATGAGAAGGAGAAAGATATTATAGTTTAAGGGGTAAATAACTCATTTGTCACCTCTTTGGATTGAGAACTGTTCTGAGTATATACCTAAATTGACAGTTTATTAATCAACATTGGCAATTTTTGATGGAGGTTCTCTCACTATTCTGCCTTCTTGAGTATTAGCTATTATTGTTACATCCTCTAAGATGGGCATTAAAATGAGAGCAAACTCAACCTGACAAGAAAAAAAATAATTAAGGGAGAAAAAAATCAGTGTAAAACCTTATAAATTGTAAAAAGATTACTGGTAATCAAAGTGTCTGACTTTCTCTTTATGCAAATATTATTGAAATTCATGCATATGCAAATAAAGATACTTCTTTATGACAGAGATTAAAGACATACAGTACAGTGATTAGTATTCTTTGTATACATTCAAATACAGCAAGATTGATATGCAAGCAAAATGAATTACAATCAGGAATAACACTCTATTATTATCATATCACTCAAAATCCATATCAAAGTACCAAGTAGGCAACATAGCATTCAGGGCAATGTGGGAATGTTGTAAGGCATTAACAAGAGACGGGAAAATTTCTCTTTTAGCAGACGACTTTATATCACTTGTGATTTAAAAATCTATAGGTAACACACAAAATAAAACACAATGGAAAGTATAATTATTTATAATTATATTATATAATTTGTTATGAAACAAAACCAGTTTTGCATACATTTGCAAACTTTGGACAAGGCTGATCTTTTTAGGGCTTAGCCCCTGCTAGATCAATGCTAAACTTTCCGCAAAAATTTCCATTGCAGAAGACAACTGCAACTGATCCCATCTAATATTTTATAGGGAAAAAAACCCTATAAAATCCAAGTTAGATACTCAATTTGGAAGCTATTTGGAGGAACCTACTCTTTCTTTAGGGCAATCATATTTAAAAAAATGTTATGCGTGTCTACTAAGAAGGAGTAATTACTCCCAATCTTTCAGAGTGACAAATTATATTGCATGCCAAGGTTAACATAAAATATAGTCATGTACTATTTCCTTTTGCATATTGAGCCACAGTAGCAACTAGGGTAATAATAATTTATAAGTGTGAATTAATAAAGTATCTTGTTCTCATATTGTTAAGTTACAATTTTGCTTGAATAGAATAAATATGGTATTTCTGAAATCCACTTCCTTTAAAAAGGCATACTGTGGAAAGTAGATTAGTTTAGTTCAGATCTATTGCCAAACAATTTAAAACGTCCAAGCCTCCCCATAACTTAATCTAAATGGTCCTTGAGTTACTGCACCTACTTTTAAGTAGTTGACAGATCTATGCTACCTGAGCTAATCCCTACCCTACCTCTAACTTAAGATTTGGAAATGTTGGAAGTGCCACATGCAAAGATGGGAGTGCAATAAGAATTATGTTCTTCATCCTCAATCCTCTTCTAGAGTCATCAAAAAGAAAAAAGTAACATCCCAAATAATGAATGGATGAGCTTAGAAGCCAGGTAATAAAGAGAGGCAGAAGGGAGACCATAGAAGTTTAATGAGTAAAATAAATATCCTAAATTAAAAAAAAGTATTGCTGGGCACCTAGGTTTTTTTTCTTTATCTCCTTTTTTATTGTTATGTTAATCACCATACATTACATCATTAGTTTTGATGTAGCGTTCCATGAGTCAATGTTTGCATATAACACCCAGTGCTCCATTCAGTACATGCCCTCTTTAATACCCATCACCAAGCTAACCCGTCCCCCCACCCCCTCCCCTCTAGAACCCTCAGTTTGTTTCTCAGAGTCCATAGTCTCTCATGGTTCATCTCCCCCTCTGATTTCCCCCCTTCATTTTTCCCTTCCTACTATCTTCTTCCTTTTTTTTTTTTTGACATATATTGCATTATTTGTTTCAGAGGTACAGGTCTGTGATTCAACAGTCTTGCACAATTCACAGCGCTCACCATAGCACATACCCTGCCCAATGTCTATCACCCAGCCACCCCATCCCT